>NW_007579407.1:0-13249 GCF_000690725.1 Stegastes partitus | reverse complement strand
TCTGTAGTGCAGATTTTGAAACTATAGTTCAGTGGTGGACATTATTCACCAGAAAGCCTGATAAATTTTAATAGAAAGACAGTTTTAGAAGTAAAATTCAATTGGGAACCCATTTAAAGCTGCATTAGGACATTCATTTGTCCCGTGCTCACCCAGCCCTCATATAAATACAAACTCCTGAACTCTGTGGCCCTCAGTGGAAACCTTTAGACACATTACAAGTATTTACCTGATATCCATAGATGCTCAACATTTTTACATTTCAGTTATTGCATCCATAAGAGAAGATCAGTCGGCCCACCTGTTGGAGAGATGACACCACTACGACTTGTCTAATCAACTGTTCTGTGTTGTTTCCCAAGAATGTACCTGTGATCGAGATCCCTGAAGACATGAAACAGAACATGCGACCAATCGGGTTCCTGTAAGTAAAAAACACAAACTGCTGAGCCTCTGTATGTTCACACACTCTTTACATTATCTAACATGTATATGTGTCTCTCTATATCTGTGTAGGAATGGAAAGGTGTTGTATGAGCTTGTCTTTCCTGCTCCTACAGTCAGGCCCTCCAAGTCACAGTAAGTTTGATCTGCTTTTGGACAAAATATGCTTTTCCTAGTTAGAGCTGACTCATGTGTAGCAGCGGTGTCATTTGTTAACCAAGACTCTGGCATAAATGTTATTATAATCAGTATCTTTCAGTGAGAGTTTAATCAACCAAAGAGCTACGCTAAAGATAACGTTTTAAGTTTGTATTGAAAATCCTTATTATCCTGCTTTTTATCAGTAGTTATCGATTCCTAACAGTTCTACACAGTGGAAACAAATGCTCACGTTTTGTTTCTGTTTTGTCTCTATAGAAAGAGAAAGTGTGACAACAGGCAGGACAACCGACCTTACATCAAAAAGCCACCGAATGCCTTCATGCTATATCTCAAGGAGCAGAGGGCAAATGTGGTGGCTGACCAGAAAGTGAAGGACAGTGCAGCAGTCAACACCCTGCTGGCAGAGAGAGTAAGTGTGTTTGAGACACTGTGTCACAGGTTCAGTCACAGTTTGATCCAAATTGTTTATCTACCATCATGCTTGTGTGTTACATCTAGACAGGGATTTTTGTTCTTTCCTTAAAAGCAAATGATTTAGGTTGCTGACCATGTGTTGTTGTCTGTCCACAGTGGAGATCTCTGACAGAGGAGCAGCAGGCCAAGTACTATGAGCAGGCCAAGACACTCAAACTGGTCCACGCTCAGCAACACCCTGACTGGTCAGCCAACGACAACTATGTATGTTAACTCTGCTTCCTTACAACTCATATGTAAGTACAAATGTCATAGCCATACACAAATGATCAGATATCATAAATAAAGTGTGTTTTCTTTTAGGGGAAAAAGAGGAAAAGACGTAGGATCAGAAAGTCCTCCACGGCAGCATGTAAGACAGCTTTTGATTGGATGAAAACAAGATGACATGTGACCACACTGGATCATTTATATTTGTGAAATGTTTTTAAAGACCTTTGTAAAACTTCTTAACCGCTTTGAGGGACTGTTGAACATTTACATTAATACAAGAAACTGAAGGAGAAACAAGCTTATTCAAATTTTGTAGGTGAAGTTCAAGGTCAATACAGATGGTCAAACATTAAATTCAACCTAAATGACATAAAACAACTTTCCGCCCATGTGAACAACACTGAGGTAGACTGTCTCATTGTATCCTGAAAAACTGATCATGTCATTAGTCTTTTAAAGTGAATCAATGTTAGTGTCAACATGTTGCTTAGTGCAGGTTTATGAAGCAGCATCTTGTCTTCAAGGTGTTTCACAGAAGACTGATCCTGTGTTTGTTTGTGTTCTGCAGCGTCTTTGACAGAACCTGCTGAGGAAACTCCTCAGGCAAAAAAGCCTCATCTGTCGGTGACGGAGGATGAGAAGATAACATCAGAGCAGCTCGACAGCTGAACTCAATCATTTGATCCATCAAATGATTACTTACAATAGATTATTTTGGATTATTAATACATATTAATATGTTACCATACATTAAGTCTGTGAAGATTCTCAGTCATGGTCATCACTGGAGCTTCAGGAGACATAAGCTGGACTTCTCTCGAAAGTGATGTAAGACGTTTCACATCTCATCCAAGAGGATTCTTCAGCTCTATCTGACTAAGGAACAGAATTTATAGTAACACCAGCTCACATGACTAATGGCTCATTACTGACTCAGGACTCACATGCCTCAAGATGGGAACTGTTGTGAAACCAGGTGGTCCACCAACAACAACAGCAATCATAGAGATGGAGATACCAGTTTACACAACAAAGCATGTAAATCTGCCATGTCAGGAGTGACTGAAGATGCTGACCATGACAAAACATTCTGAGGAGAGACCTTATCACTGTGTTATAGGCACTTGATAAGTGGTGTCACAGACTCCTTGCTCTGTTTAGAGATGGCTGGCTCCATTTATCCCTCTTTCAAACCATCTGTCCTCTCTGTCCAAAATGTGGACGTTGCTGTCCTCAAAGGAGTGTATCTTGTGCTTCAGATGCAGGTGGATGCTGAGTCTTGTCCTGAGGAGCTGCTCTCCTGCATTGAGCCACACACTTGTGAAGCTGTTTTTTAGTGTCTCCTGTGTACAAGTCTGTGCACCCTTGGCTGCATTGGGCTGCATGTACTGTGTTGTTCTGCTTGTGTGTTGGTCTTTGGTCCTTGGGGTAAACCAGTTGTTGTCTCAGAGAGTTGCGGGGTCTGAAAGGCACCGGGATGTTACACACTTACTGTTAGTATGACAACCTACAGTCAGTGTGCAGCTGCATGTCTGCAGGTGTATGAATCGGACACATTTTACTAACATGTTGCTATCATGCGCTGTCACGTGTCACCTGTAATTGACTGAATAGTTTTGGTGTTTTAAATGTTGAAAAGAGGCAATCATTATCACCTCATCTTAAAAAAAAAACTGGGAAACATTCTCATTGGAGAATCTGTTTGTTCGTTGCACTGTTGTTAAAATATTCTGAAAGTGTTAGTGGTGTAGAAAAAGTCCACTTTTATTACTTCACCAGGTAAGACGTGACAAAACACACAAGCTGTCTGTGCAACAGCACTTGATGACAAACCACAGGAACAGACTAGAGACTGAAGTTATCTCCTTCTGTGTAGTTTGCAGTTTTGTGCCACAGACAGCTCTCTGTGGTCGAGTGTAAAAAAAAAAAAAAATGTGAAAATGAAACAAAAAACAAAGTGTTAGTAAATTGTGTAATAAAATGTTAACATTATGGGAGCTGAGACGGTACGGTGGGTCAGCGTCCATCACTGTCACTGTCACATCACAGCTAGATAACACAGTACTGTCAGTGTAGAGGATGGTCTGGCTGGGAAACACTAACAGGGACTGATTTGCTTTTGGAGACAACTTCAAGTGGATATTTAGGGACTTGCAGGTTGACGCTACAATAAATCTTATGCCAAATTTCAGCCTGATATTACGGAGCCCTGGAAGGGACAAGGAGAAAGAAAAATAACAGGGAGAGGGAAAAAAAAAACAGAGGTATCTTTTTGCGAGATCTCACAAAAGTCACATCAGTCTTATGCCTCTTGCTAAGCACTGCTTGAATGTCTTTATATTTTAGGCCGATTTCAAAATAAAACTCAATAAAACTCTTGTACGAGTGGGTATCCCATAGTATATATCCCTATAGTTCTACGTGATGTTACAAAAGGTATTGCGAGATCCCAAGAAAGTTTTGCGAGATCTCGCAAAAGATACCTCTGTCTTTTTTCCTTTCCCTGTTTTTTTTTTTCTTTCTCTGGGGCTCCGTGTGAAATCACCCAATGGTGTATAAATAACACCTTAAATGACCTTAAAGGTGGCGTAATATTTATACGACATCTCATGATATCCCGTTGGATGGTCCTATAAAATGTTAAAACTAAAAAGTAAAAAAACAATAGATTTAGAAAGTATACAATAGATAGATAGATAGATAGATAGATAGATAGATAGATAGATAGATAGATAGATAGATAGATAGATAGATAGATAGATAGATAGATCTTTATTAACTTTATTACTTATTACCTTGCAGAAGATAAAGGGGGTATAAATAAAGGAATGGATGGGCAATGTTTTGCTATTTACAACAAGAAAACCAGGTCATGCTATTGCGCAAAAATTCATTTCTTTATCTGGCCCTGGGTGTAATAGTTCAAAAGGACTCTCTAGAAGTTCGTCAGAAATGTGTAACTAACCTGATTTTGTTAGATTTAGTCCCACATACTTGTAAGCTAATTCTAACATATTATTGTCACAGAAAAGCCTGATGTGTGCTTTTATGTGATAACCCAGCACCACCCAGTGTGGACAGTAAAACCTGCAGGCACAACATGCTGACATGAGTCTGGAAGAGGAAGTGGAAACAGTTCAGCCCGAGTTGGAAATGCAAAAATGTTTCATACTCTCCTCCTGTTTAATTCATATTTCTAAAGTAAAACAAAAAAAATAGACGACAGATTAGTACAACTCGCCACATACAAAAAGGCAATTCACAGTAAAAGGGGTCAAATGAAACAGTTTCTGAGAGAAATCCGGATGTGACAGTTGTTTCCTGTAACTTCGGGGTGACTCAGCGGTGAGAAAAACTGAAACTAGCTGTTGTACGTGAACATTGTCGGTGAGAAAATGGCTCCCAGTAGGTTTAGAGCTCACACAGTGTGTGTTTTAGAGCCAGTCACCGTCGGCCATGACTGCAATGGAAAGAGGAAGACGTGCTGCCGTCTGAGCTACATGCTAACATGCTAACGACATGTAACCTGCACGGACAAGCTGCTGTATGGAAGGTGAAAAGTGCCATAATTCACCTCAGTTGGCTCGTGATTCAAATCCAAACGCCGCCTTCAATGCTGTCAAAATCCGGGAAAATGCTGCTTTTTACAATTTTTTAAAATTTATTTTTACATTTTTTATTACAACTCTGCTTTTTCAACTGGCAAAAGCTGGAATGACGCTGCTTTTTAATGTCCTCCTTATACAATAGACTTAGACTGATTTTATTAGTCTCCAAAGTGAAATTCAGTTGTTATAGCAGCATGGATATTCAACAAAGGGGGTAAACAAAGCAAAAAGACAACACAGAATATTAGAGTAGGATATAAATGAAGGTACAGTGAGTTAAAATTAAATAAGATGAAAATATAGGCAATATAATACAGAAAGAAAAGTCCACAAAATTTACAAGAATATACAAGAGAGATACAGAAATGTGCAAATGAACAAAATGTGTAAATGATAATAATAAGAATACTGCTTTTTACACTGTCAACTGCTATCATAGCTCCACTTTTTATTTTGCTTTAATTACAATGCCACTTTTTACACTGTCAAAAGCTGGCATAATGCCGCCTTTTACAGCGTTCCAATTACAATTTTGCTTTTTATGCCATGAAAAATTTGCATTTTAACATTTTTTCCAGCACTTTTGTGAGAGGCATTGAAAGCCTACTTGTTCCACCAGATTTTACAGCACTTTTCTGTAAGGTAGATTACAACTGCGTTCCAATACCCACACTACCATGCTATATAGCACGTCAGAAAAAGATTTAGTATGTCCCATTACATCATATTTCAAATGTAGCATGGCAGAAATTCCAGGGTGTCCTACTACATCCATTTGGATTTTGCAGTATGTAACCCAGCATGTTTTTGTGGCCATTCTGACCTGCAATCCAGTGGAGTGCAGTTATGTTGTAATGTCTTGCACGAGTATAGACCAGCTTTAGCTGCTGAGAGCACACAGACAGCTGACAGTTCATTTATCACTGTGGTCAAAGCTTAGTCGTATGACCCAATTGTATGTGTACTGCATGAAATCATACATACTTTGCTCCTGCAGCTGCAGCACGTACTGAAAGTAAAAAGAACAAGTATAGGATTTAAAAGGCAGCCTATATTACTATAGCAGCAAGGAAGAAGTTTTAATCGTTAACATGACTTTCAAACCTCCACCTCTTCATTACACAGCCAACATTCAGACCATTAGACTATTGTCTGATATGTATTGCAAGAGAAATTTGGCACTGAGTAAATATGGACTGGTCCATGCATTTATATCCACAAAAAATAAATAAATACAATTGTTAAAGCAGTAATTTTCACCAAAAAAGCAATGTGATCATATTATTTGGAAAATCAATATTTGACCTTATGTAAACTGTACACTTCACAATGGTCCTGCAACAAATACAGATAAACAATCAGCCATTTATTGGTTAGAAACCAACCTAATAGCGCAATATAGACAGCACAAATTAACACAAGTTATTTTAAAACACACCAAGGAGAATCACGAGGATTCTATTTTCACTGCTTTGGTCTTAATTGATTTGAGCTGATTGGCTGTGCAAAACAGAGGATTTGCTGCCCTATGGAAAAATTCTGTAAAAACCGGCATAACTAACTGATTTCTGTTAGTGTAAAAAGTAGCGTCTTGACACATTTTTTCCAGAACTTTGTGAAAAGAGATATTGTTATTAAACTGCCATGAAAAGCACATCTTCTGTGTCTAATACTGGGATAATTAGAGCACCATAAAAAGTGGTATTAAATAAGCTTTTGGCTGTGTTAAAAGTGAAATTGAAAGTAGAGCTCCCTTAATAGCAGTGCTCTGACTTGAATCTGGTGCAAACGGAGCTAAATTGTGGCACTTTCCACCTCCCATAATCCTGCACCTGCTCGCGCAGTCATGACCCGCTACAACACCTCACTGCTGTGGAGGCAGACGCTCTCTTCTGCGCAGGCTCGGTCTAGATTTCGGGGATGGGTCTATCGATGAAGTCAAGATGGCGACTCTGGCAAAAGCGCCAATATATTTACTGAAGTAGATGTTCTAAATTAACCGAGGTAGCGGGTTTTCCCAAGCCCCTCGGTGGTTCAGTGAAACATGAAGACCGGGAGCATGTTTTTGAAGAGGAATTGACCGGGATTAATACCGTAACGAAGTCAGCGAGATGTGCGAGAGCTATGCCCGCTCGCTGCTGCGTGTTTCGGTGGCGCAGATCTGCCAGGCGCTGGGCTGGGATGCGGTTCAGCTCACTGCGTGTGATCTGCTGTCCGATGTGCTGCATCGATACATCCAGCAGTTGGCCAGGGTCTGCCATCGGTACTCTGAGCTGTGTAAGTGCTTCGTGTAGTACTCTGATTACTTTTTTTACCCATAAACCTGAAGTAGTCGATCACGTTGTTGTTGACTGGCTCTGCAGCTGGCGCCCCCTAGCAACGCTTTATGTGTCAAAAAGTACAGTAGCTACATAGCTTAGCTGCTCCCGTATTTTTTTGTTATTGGGGCGATGCTGCTTCCCAGTTGTTTTTACCATTGTTGAGCAGTCGATGTTTAGTGCATTGCTTATCCAAGTGTTGCATTAATAGAAAAAATACGGTCACTGTCCATCTGGAACCTGTTGAGCATCACTTCTAGCTTCACCTCCTCCATCACTAGCATGCAGTCAAACTTGTCTCAGGCTGTTATCAATCCTGACAGGATAGTTTAAATACAAGACGACATGCAGAGTGTAATGGCTTGTTTTGTTCCAACATTTCAGATGGAAGAACCGATCCGGTCCTGGATGATGTCAGCCAGGCTTTCAGACTGCTGGGGGTGAGTCTGAGCGAACTGGAGGACTACGTCCACAACCTGGAGCCCGTGGCCTTCACCCATCAAACGCCGCTCTTCCCTGTCAGCAAAAACAATGTCCTGCAGTTTCCTCAGCCCGGAGCCCGAGATGCAGAGGAAAGAAAGGACTACATTCCAGATCACATGCCACCGCTGGTCTCCTTACAAGAAGGTCGGTACCTGTGCGAGGCACTAGGGCTGCAATTAATGAGTGTTTTTATTGTTCATTCACATGTTTCATATTTTCTCAGTTAATTAATTAGTTGTTTGGTCTGTAAAATGTCAGAAAAAAAGTGAAAAATGTGGATCAGTGTGTCCCAAAGCCCAAAAAGATGTCCTCAAATGTCTTGTTTTGTCCACAACTCAAACATATTCAGTTTACTGTCGTAGAAAATTAAACAAACCCCAAAATATTCCAATTTTGGAAGCAGCAATTGATAAATTTTAACTCTAAATGTCATTAAAAAATGCTCAAGTGATTCATTAATCATCAAAATAGCCAGTGAATAATTCATAGGTGACAACAAATTGACTAACTGATTATTTTTTGCAGGTCTAATATGTACATTACTTGGTGTGTTCAGTGTTTTCCCCAAAGTTTGTATGTAATCTGTCCCTGGAAGAGATTGGTCACATGCTTGGGCTGAAAAACTGATATACCTGACAGTTTAAAGTTGACATCAAAACAGCGTTACATTCACTTCAGTTTGCTTGACTATGTTTTCAACCGGTCCACAATTTAAAGTACATTCTCAAGATAATTTGGAAGTGGTCCGTTTGTATATTGTGTGTAACTAGCATCTGTGTTTGCTGTTTTGTAGTTTCACTTCTTCTGATAATTTTTCTAAAGGTTGAAAATCAGGTACTGCAAACCAAATATTAGAAACACTGATTGAGTGCAGTTCAACTGTACCACAAACTACAGCATCTAAAGTGACAGTTAAGCTGAGTGGACACTTCTCAAAAACATTTTCAGCAAAAAGTAACAACAACCTCTATGAAGTTAAAGTTTATTACGGTATATTGGACTGCTCCCTTCACTTTTTGTGTTATGGATATCATAATAAATTTATAGAAATTGCAATTTTACCCATCAATCTACACTCAGTTTTCATACCAACAAAGTAAGAACATATTTTTAGTAGATTTCGTTTTACAACCTTGTTAAAAAATCCCAAACTAATTTTTCATATCTGAAAGTATTTTACTTAGTTTTAGAGGGGTAAACTTAATGAATTCTCTATAGAACCATATATTTGGTCAGGGCAAATCTTTTTTTAAACTCTCACCAAAGTAACCTGCATATGTTTTAAAGGAGGCGTTGTAAGAATTCTTGAAGCCTAGTTTGAATCTGTGCTTAACTAACTGTTTGTCCATTTCCTCTGTAGAAGAGGAGGAGGAAGAAGTCCCTGCTGACATGGGCACCTCAGCTGAAGCTATGCAGGTGGCACTGGAAGAGGATGAGGAGGAGATAGATGAAGATGAGACGGTCAACGACGAAAACCACCCACTAAAGAGGCACCTGGACAGTCCTGATGCAGCTATGGGCATGATGCCTACCTCCAAGAGACCGCGCATGTACCCAGGGCTCAGCCCAGAATGGGGGGTCGAGCCCAGGGAGCCCCTTACCTCTCTCAACCCTCAACGTGTTCCCCCAGGCATGCTGCCGTCTCATGACAGCCTCGACCCGCTGTCACCCGAAACACCTTCTGGAACTCTGCCTTCCTTCAGACCTCAGCCAGTAATGCCAAAACACTCTGATCAAAAGGGCCTCACTACTCCGGGAAGAAAGCCTAAGGTCTCATCCCCAGGCAGACAACGGACTAAGTCCCCTAAAGGGGTTATCCCTGTTCCAGTGGTTGGCAGTCCCATCCATTCTCCCAAACCATCCAAGGAAAGGAAGAAATCTCCAGGCAGGACGAAGAGTCCTAAAAGCCCAAAGAGCCCGAAGATGGGTTCAGCTAAGGCGCCTCAACCACAGAGCAAGACAGATGGCGTGCATAAGCTCCCGCTGTCTGCGTTGAGTGAGAGAATGGGCAAAGAGAACATTCATATGCGTCAGAATATAGAAGACAGGGAGTTAGCCGAGGGCCCATTCAAGAAACTAGAGCCTGAAAATACAGCCATTGATGACTCTATTGATGCTGTGATTGCTCGGGCATGTGCTGAACGGGAGCCTGATCCCTTCGCTTTCTCCTCAGGCTCTGATTCAGATAGCAATGGATTCTCCAGTCCCAGGAGACTGACCATTATGGAGCCGTCTACACCTAAAAACCCAATTGTGGCTGGCCACATGTTAAAAGACACGTCGACGCCACTCCACCTACAGCCACACGCAGGCCTCGGAAACTGGACTATGGACGACTCGATCAACGAGGTGATCCGGAAGGTGAACCAGGGGGGTCCATCCGCCCCCCCTCAGAACCAAGCAGAGTACGTGTCGTCCGGTTCAGCCTCACCACCCACACCTGAACCACTGCTCAAGATTTTTGAGGAGAAAAACAAGATTGTGTCATCCGTAGATGTCAAGAAGAAGCTGAAGAAGGAGCTCAAAACCAAGATGAAGAAGAAGGAGAAAGACAAACCGAAAGACAAAGACCGGGAAAAGGATAAGAGCAAACTCAAAGAGAAGAATAAGGAGAAGAACAGGGATAAAAACAAGGAGTTTTCCAAGGAAGCCAAGATGCCTTGGAAAGACTTCGGACTGAAGGATGATGAACTCTTTGTTCAGCGAGACTTTACTCTGCCCGAGGGCTCCATTAAGATTAAATCAAGAGATGGTGATGGCCCTAAGAAGGAGAAGGAGAAACATAAAGACAAAAAGAAGGATAAAGAAAAAAGTAAAAAGGACAAAGATAAGAGGGACAAGGGTAAAGACAGAAACAAGGATGACAAGCAGAAGCAATCTGCCTTATCCCCCTTTGCTCTGGGAGAAGTCCCTCCACTGTTCAGCCCCTCTACCTGCCTGCGCATTCCCTCCATGCTGCCTCCTCTGGCCCCGATCCTCCAGGATAAAGACGTGAAGAGCAAGGAGAAGGACAAGAAGAAAGACAAGAAAGAGAAGAAGAAAAAGAAAGATAAGGAGAAGGATAAGGAGCGAGAGAAGGCCAAGGAAAAGGAGAGGGAGAAAGAGGAGAAGAGGAAAGAAAAGGAGAGGGAAAAGGAGAAACGGGAAAAGGAGAAAGAGAAAGAAAAGGAGAGAATTCGACTGGAGAAGGTAACTTTTGTTTTTGTTTGTTACTACGCCGCTGTGTCATAGTGTCACTGAAATTGACCTCGACTTCTCTGTCTCCTCAGGTGAAAATAGACACTCCAGCAGCGTTGCCATCTCCAGTCATCCCCAGACTGACACTCAGGGTGGGAGCGGGTCAGGACAAAATGTAAGTACTGAGTGAAAGCTTCTAGTGACACCACTCCACACAAGGTGCTCTTTTTGCAGCACTGTGACATATACTAGTAGTTGTGGGTCTCAAACCTTAATACTTTATTGGTACTGACTGAAATGTGTGTGCTGCGTGAGTGCAGTATTTTATGTGGAGTTACTTTATTATTGAAGTCAAGTAAACAACTAAAACTTGCCTCAAATATTTGTTCATATTCATAGTCTTGTTTGTTTATTTTTTAATAAGATTTGATTTGTTTGGAACTGTAGCGGCACCAATTTAATTTCCTTCAGTTGCTTACGATTTGAGAGCCTTCCTTTTTCATTAAAGGTGGTTTTGTAAGAGAAAAATGTTTTATATTTCCCAAAGTTTTTGCATTAAGGATTGTTTTGTTATGCCAAAACTCAGCTGTGGTGTTGGCACTTACTATCTAACCTGTGTTTAATCAGCAATGTGCAATTGCAGTAAAAAAAAAAATAGGCAAAACATACACTGTGTAATGTATATTTGATATACATTTGCATCATATGCAGCAATATCTGTATATGTAATATGTTTTCTACCTTTTTTCTTTTTTTACATCACTGATCTTGTCTCAGATTCTGTTCAATGGATTTTAAAAAAATCTAAATAAAAAGTTCTTATTAAAAAAAATGCAAAACATAACTTGAAATAAAAGAAAAAATAATTCAAATAAAAAATTACAAGTACGTCCAAAAACAATGTTTTTTAAAAGCACATTCTTAATCCTCTGAACCCACCGGTGGGTGTGAAAGGCATGTTATTGTTTTCAATAAATCGCAAGAATAACACCACTTACCATAGCAAAAAACTGAAAATATGAAGAATCGCTGGGCTTAGTGGGAAAAACAACCAAATCAAAGCTAAAAAATCAGAGTGTTTACTCAAAATAAACCCAAAAATGTATCGTTTGCGGTAACTAGATTCTGTAAAGAGTGAAAAATCCTGGGCTCCTCGACGCAACAAGGAAGCTGTGACTCAGCTGTAACCAAGATCCACATGACTGAAATTCAGGGACTTTTTGGCTAAACTGCCGGCTGTGTTTACACAGAGCAGATAGGAGACAAGTATGGAGACACATTTTAGTAGTAAAATATCTATAGTATGTGGAGTTATCATCGGTAACACGCGTGGGCACTTGTAAAAAAAAAAAAAAAAATGCTGTACATGTTCATTCAAGCTTTTTTATATTTTTGTAAAATAAATAATTTAAAAAAATTAAACTTTTTGTTTTCTTTTTTAGTCTTTATGACTTTGTAACTGTGTCACCCTGGCCAAAAGACATTTTTGAGTTCTCTCTACTTCTAGCTGTGGTTGTGATATTTTCCATTGAGGTGCAGGAAGAAAAAAAAGAGCCCACAGGGAATAAAAATATAGAGGGAGCAAAAAAACACCCTAAACCTGCTTAGGGTGAAGACAGTTACGTTATCCCGATGACAACATGTTGTGTATTTTTAAATTGCACTGATAAGAACCTATTTAATTCACTACTGGCTTCTTACATCCTTCATATTAAGCGTTAGGTCTCCTGTTCAAACTAACCTGTATTTGTTTCTGTCCATCATCAGTGTTATCAGCAAGGTGGTCCCGAATTCAGAGCCCAAGACGCCTGCACCCAAGATCCCCGCTGTCAAGTCAGGACCTGTGGTTCTTCCTCGGCCGCCCCCGCCGCCGCCGGTGCTCCCCCAAGTCCCACTCATCCTGCCCCCACCTCGCTCACCACCTCCACCCGTGCCTCCCCCGTCGTCGTCATTGCTCACCCCATCCCCTATGCTTTCTCCCGCCGCTTGCATCAAAACGCCAGTCCGCAGCGTCGTGACTGAGACCGTCAGTACTTATGTGGTGAGTGCCGATACTTTGAGTATTTGTTTACTGGAAACTGCTTCAGCTTTACCAGGCTTAATTCAGTGTAGGTGCACATTAGTCAAGATAAAATGTGATTATCCTGTGTGTTTTGTTTTCTTTTTTGTGTTTTGCAATGACTATGTATGAGCTGTTTTGTCTTTGAGTGGTGTTTTATTGAAGCTTTCTGTTATCTGCGTTCACCCAAGATTCGTGACGAGTGGGGAAACCAGATCTGGATTTGTCCTGGATGTAACAAACCTGATGATGGCAGTCCCATGATAGGATGTGACGACTGTGACGACTGGTACCATTGGTAAGAGATTTAA
>NW_007579406.1:139874-143183 GCF_000690725.1 Stegastes partitus | reverse complement strand
GTTTAAATTTGTTTTACTTTTGTTACGTAATAAAGAAGACTATTGTCACATATGCACATATGGAGAAAGCAGGCTGCTAAGTCGAATGTGTTACAGCAGTATTGCGACATGCTTTACGGCAGTACGGAATCAGTGATATACCTGGTAGCAGCATGAGAAGCTGCATGCTGTGTTATGAGCTGTATGCTGAATGAGTGTCTGGTAGTTAACAAAGAAACTCGTCTCGGATCATTCTACAACTATGTGGTCTAATTTCGTTTTCATTTCTTTTGAATAGTTTTCACATTTTCACAGTGCTTATTTATACTCATTTTTCGGTGTGAACAACATTTGAATATCGGCATCGGTAATATCGGTTATCAGCGATATTAGAAATCTTAATATGGGATATCGTATCGGCCAATATCATGCATCACTAGTCCTTGGGCAAGACACTGAACATGAAGTTGCACCCAATGGCAGGCAGCACCTTGCATGGCAGCTCAGTCGCCATTGGTGTATTAATGTGTGTGTGAATGGGTGAATGAGAAAAACATTGTAAAGCACTTTGAGTACCATCAGTGTAGAAAAGTGCTGTATAAGTGCAGACCATTTAGTTTACTGCTAACCAGCCATGGAAAATCGGGAAAAGTCATACTCACAACCAAAGTAGCTATCATTACAAGTCAAGGTCCGTCTATAGCTAAGTACAAGTAAATCAGTTCAAAGTATTCTTACTCTACCAGCTTCATTGAGAGTATCAGGAGACAAAGTCAAGTCATCAGGATGAATCGAGAATAGAGCTTCATCCTGCAGCATGTTAATATTATAACTGTCTTTGCAGACACGCAAACATGCATCACAATATCCACTTCCACTGTCCTGGTACTACAAGTCTGGTTTTAGCATTATTACTGTTGCTTCAAGTAAAAATCTTAAAGTCCATCTCCTGTCCTTTCCTCTGTACACCCAGTTGTACACAGTGAAAGCAGAAGACGGTCACTTCTTCACGATGTTTTAGTTTAGCACCACACAGCATGGNGTTTAAATTTGTTTTACTTTTGTTACGTAATAAAGAAGACTATTGTCACATATGCACATATGGAGAAAGCAGGCTGCTAAGTCGAATGTGTTACAGCAGCGTTGCGACATGTTTTACGGCAGTACAGAATCAGTGATATACCTGGTAGCAGCATGAGAAGCTGCATGCTGTGTTATGAGCTGTATGCTGAATGAGTGTCTGGTAGTTAACAAAGAAACTCGTCTCGGATCATTCTACAACTATGTGGTCTAATTTCGTTTTCATTTCTTTTGAATCGTTTTCACATGTTCACAGTGCTTATTTATACTCATTTTTCGGTGTGAACAACATTTGAATATCGGCATCGGTAATATCGGTTATCAGCGATATCAGAAATCTTAATATGGGATATCGTATCGGCCAATATCATGCATCACTAGTCCTTGGGCAAGACACTGAACATGAAGTTGCACCCAATGGCAGGCAGCACCTTGCATGGCAGCTCTGTCGCCATTGGTGTATTAATGTGTGTGTGAATGGGTGAATGAGAAAAAGATTGTAAAGCACTTTGAGTACCATCAGTGTAGAAAAGTGCTGTATAAGTGCAGACCATTTAGTTTACTGCTAACCAGCCATGGAAAATCGGGAAAAGTCATACTCACAACCAAAGTAGCTATCATTACAAGTCAAGGTCCGTCTATAGCTAAGTACAAGTAAATCAGTTCAAAGTATTCTTACTCTACCAGCTTCATTGAGAGTATCAGGAGACAAAGTCAAGTCATCAGGATGAATCGAGAATAGAGCTTCATCCTGCAGCATGTTAATATTATAACTGTCTTTGCAGACACGCAAACATGCATCACAATATCCACTTCCACTGTCCTGGTACTACAAGTCTGGTTTTAGCATTATTACTGTTGCTTCAAGTAAAAATCTTAAAGTCCATCTCCTGTCCTTTCCTCTGTACACCCAGTTGTACACAGTGAAAGCAGAAGACGGTCACTTCTTCACGATGTTTTAGTTTAGCACCACACAGCATGGTTCTGTGGCAGGATCTTAAAAATTCGGATCCTTTTTTTTTCCCCCCAAAAAAATCTGTCCAGTAAGAATGGCTGCAGCGTTGGAGCTCTCCTGTACACAGCATGTCCATTACCCAGTGACCTTCATGTTAATGGATTTACCGTGTTCATAGCCAAATGAAAGAAGCGAGTCAGCTGTGCACAGGGACCCAGTGACTCCTGTTACACGCTATAAACACAGGACATTCTCTCACTGAAAAGTTCAAACGCATCCTCGGGGTGTTTGTGTTGGAGATCAGATGAGCATCTGCCCCTCATCATCTCACTCTGCCTCTGCATCCTCTTTCTCCCGCTCAGCCTCGTCATGCTCTGTCGTGTGCTTTAAAGACATCGCTTATGAGCTCACGAGTAAAGTGAAAGAGAAAGGATGACATTAAAACTGTGGTTTATCTCCTGTATTCACATCAGGTAGTGAAGCCTGAATGTGTGAACCGTTTTTGGGTTTTTTTTTTGCCTCTCTACTCTCTAAATCATATCTTATAAATATACCTGAAACACATAAACCTGGATGAACAAACACAGACTGAATCTTGTGCAGTCACTTAGCTTAATACGCTAATTTGGTTGTTTTTAAGTTGATTTTCTTTATGCGCCCTCATGAGAATGAGTCCAGATCTCTGTTATTAATAGAATTATCATGTTCTGCAGCAAATAAAACACAAACCTAAACCAATTACGGAGTATAATGAAAGGTTACTGTTGCCATTGCATAACATAGTGCAGACAGATGAATGAATAATAGTGCTATTATTCAAAACACAAGCAGTTAACTGAAGATAAAGACTAAACTAACTCAAAATCAGCTGACTAAATGAATGCTTTGATGACTGGTCACAAGTCTGAGTGGTGTTGATATCTCCATTTGTCGCATACATACACACACTGAAATGAATGTCATGTAGGGCTGAAACCAACAATAACTTTTGTTTGTGTTTATTCAAAGCACCGCTGGGTTCATAAAATGTCAGAAAAGTGTTGCTCAATGTTTCCTGAGCCCTAACATGATGTCTTCAAATATTTAGTTTTGTCCACAACCCAGAGATATTCAGTTGACAATCAATGAGGAAAAAAAAGAAGAAAAATCTACATTTAGGAGGCTAAAACCAGAGAAATTCTGCTTTTTAATAAATTACTTGAACCAATTAATGATCTAGCAGAATAGTTGGCAATGACCTTTTTGTGAATAATTTATTTTACAGATTTTGCCTGTTTTGTTAAGTTCTTGTTAAA
>NW_007579406.1:68126-138679 GCF_000690725.1 Stegastes partitus | reverse complement strand
TTTTTTTTTTTTAAACATATTTTTTGGGGCACGCAGTCTTTGATATTTTTACTTTTCATTTTATTTCATTAAGAAATAAACACTTTCAAACAGCAAGTCTCTTGGTTGGATTCCCAGCTGGCCTTGACCTTCACTGCAAGTCATTCCTCTGCTCTTGTCCCCAACAAGTTGCATCTTTCTTTAGCAAAACTGCCCAACAAAGCCCAAAATACCAAAAAGTATAATTACAAAACACTGTAAAAACACATTTGATGGGCTTCAATAAGGAAATGTGTGAGTTATGTACAGAAAAACATCCTGCAGTAGCACACAATAAAACCAAATTCTGCCTTCAATTAAGACATTTCGCCAATAAGACCAACTTGTACATGCAGTTTGGAGGTATCGTCTCGGTGCCAGTGTCTGATGTTATGTCCAAACTGAATGAAACCATTCAGGACACTGGCACATGTGACACACTGGAGTACTGTCATGTTTTTGTTGTTGTTGTTTTTTTTACCTTCTGTTCATTTTTCATTGTCTCTCGCCCCCATCACTCCTCCCTCTCTTTCTTCCCGTCTTTCTGGACCTCCCCTCTCCTCCTCCTCCCCCTCTTCCTCTCATCTGTCTCTCCCTCTCTCCTCCCTCAGCAGCCTCTAACGCGATTCAAGGTGACAAGTTCACATCGTCTTCTAGGGAGCCCTTCTCTCCTGACCTACTTTAAACTGGCTGCTTCACTGCAGCGCACTTGAGAAAAAACACACTCGCTGAGACTCGCACAGAAGCATGAACAACACAAACGCACAGGCTCAAGCGTAGAAAATCACTGTGTCATAATTGTAATTATATTTGCATAATAGTAAAATAATTACACGGGCGCACACACACTGATGTAATCACAGGCATGGAGCTCTAAAAAAAAAAAATTGAATTTAATGTTCAGCTCGCTTCATCTTAGGCCTGTTTTGGTTTGAATTCTCTTCTGCAAACTTGTGTTATTCTACTTGTACACAAATATGTAAAAGAAATACATTTATCTGTGAGTTTATTCACCATGTTTGGAGTCACTGTGGTCAACACACTTCTAAATTCTTTTAAATTTGGTGTTTTCCTACTTTTAAACCAAGTTCAATAACGTCTCACCATTCACGTGCAGATTTAACACATCCAAAAGACAAACTTGAAAATTATTTGGTTGAAAATATCACCATAAAAAATACAGAATAAAAGGGAAAGAAACAAAAACAACGAGCCGACAAAGAAAATGACAAGAGCTCCCGACAAAAGAATGCTGCAGAAAACAATGCAACCCAGCAGAAAGATTTTTTTTTTTTTCACAGATCAGGAAAGTGTTGGCTGCAGCTCCAGCTCATTACGCCTACTCTTTGCACAAAACACTGCCTGCTTGATAAAAATAAATTTAAAAAATCATACATATTGTAAAGTCACCTTTTAATAATAACACAAAGCTAAATTGCTAGCAGTGATGAAAGAGGGAGAACTTCGGAGATCGAAAGACCACAAAAGTGCTTTACCACAACAAAACCCACATATTAGGTGCCACACATTCCCTGAAAATCAAAACTAGAATCACAGCAACAGATTCTTATTCTGCTCGTGGGTGAAACCAAATAACTGGAGATCAGATTTGCACAAAAAAAAGAAGCATTAATGTGACCCAAACCGAGCTGAGGGGTAAATGTACGCGTCTCTCCGAAACATTCCACCCCCGTCAACGCTTCTCTGCTCAGGCGGGGAAATGCCTGCACACATTGGGGGTCAGCGCCTCGGGGACAGTTGGGGTAAAAGAAAAGCGTTTCAGCGTTTGCTGGCTGGCAACAGCAGCAGCACAGACACAGTGCTGCCAGTGTGCAGCTAGACGGGCCGAACCAGGCTAAACCCTGCTGGCAGCGGGATGTGTAGTGAGACGCACTGACCTGGAATCAGGAATGTTAGACTAACACTGCTAAATGATTCATTGGCAACAATGTCGATTAGGGCGACACCTTCATCTTTATTTGATATCAAGGCCAAGGAGAGTGGAGGGAAGGAGGGGGATGAGACGGTGGGTGGATGAAGAGGGAAAGAGAAGAAAAGGATGTAGACTGAAGCTACACCGTTCGAGTGTATATCTCCAAACATCAGAGGAAAATGTGAGCGCAGGAAGTCGGTGCATGCAGACCACATTACAGGACTGTGGATGTACAATGAAGCTGCGCCGGCTGAGCGGTGAAGGGCTGTGGTTTTACTGAGCAGCTTCCACTGGGGATGTATGCAAATATCACCGCAGAGCCCGGTGGTGCTGGAGGACGGCACTGTGATCGGTTTACTTTTCCTAAATTAATTAGGACAAGAAAGCACCTAAAGACAAGAGTACTGCAAGAGCCACTCACAGGCTTTAGTGTTCATTATATCTCAAGTCTAAAGTGTTGCACAGCCCAAATACATTCACAATTTCATGCAAAGACCATTATTATATTATTCTAAACGTTTAGAAATAAATTGCACATTTGCTGTGGACTTACAAATCTGCCTCATGACTGCACAGAGATAAACGGTACGACAGGAAGAGAGATAAAGGGTTTATTTTCAGTAAACACTAACTATGGAATGTAATTTATTATTTTTGTTTATGAAAATCTACTTAATTTTTTTAAATTATGAAATTAACTAGTAAAATTTTTTTTTTTAAAAAGGTCCTTTATAAGTTCAGTAGTCGTAGATGAACATTTTTGCTTGATTGATGATTTGATATTCTTTGGTATCTGCTATTAAAACTCCTAGGGCTGATCAACGACATGACATAATTTAACTATTTAAGCTCGAATTCCAGTCCAGTCCTCCAAAAATTATGTTCCTGTACAACTAAACTGCACTCTCAATCACATTTATTTCATTGATTGATTGAAAAGGAGCAACAGCAAAGCAATCATATATCAAATGGGGTGGGACTCGTCCCCCTGGTAACCCTGAAAATGGAGTCGAAGTTTAGAAAATGCTGTGAATATATGAATATGTACAGTATATCCCTCCATCCATTATCTATACACTGCTTAATCCTCACTAGGGTTGCGGGGTGTACAGTATATGTGAATATATTTTCCTAAATGGAACCAACCAAGTGTTGATTTCCCACCAGACCTGATGTGTGTTAATTTTAATAGACTACAACCACAGAGTTGAGTTAAATATCTATGGGAAAAACACCAAATCTTCACTGGAGGTAAAATAACTCCAGCTTGTATGCCTTGACTCACATTATCATGAGTGAGTCTGAAATTCAAGCAGTGTTATTAACCAATAATCCATAACGCTAAGTACAATGGACATTTGTCCTACTGATTTTGCTGTTTAAGTCAACAGACACATGACGTGCTGTGTGCTGCAGCGATGACTCTGTTACATCCACATTGAGGTACAGAAACGTCTCAGAGGCCATTAAGTGTCACATAAGTCTTTGTCATGGTGCCCGTTGCTAGATAAACTCCCACAATGCTTCAGCTTGTCCATAGTTCAAGTGACTCAAGTCACGACAGTATTAAACAGTAAAAAGCTCCACCTGTTGGGGCAACCAGGTACTACAGCTGACCTACAATATATATTAAGAAACACATGTAGAGAATACAAGATTTTGTATTGTAGCTAATGGAGCCATGGTACACCCTACCATCTCCACTTTACATTTCATAAAGTGCCCTGGATCTTTACAACAAGGTTTGTGGCCACCTACGTAACATTAGGGATCGGCTTGGATGCAAATTTTCATTTTTTTCTTCATGCATTGCAGAGCTATTATGTTGTCAAACATATACATTAGATTGATTTTAAGAACTTTAACACAGTTGAAGTATGCATTATGTGAGAAATTGGTCTTGGATTGGGAGTCTATATTGGCAGATAATGAATATTAAATCACTTGGACTGGATTGGAGCCAAAAAAGAAAAAGAAAAAAAATCCTTGATTGGGACATTTCAGCTTAGAGATACCACACAACACTATTTCAGCAACTCATGTGTAAATTCAAGCTTGTGCAGATGAAGGGGGGGAGGGGGCAGCCGGGGAAGATAAATCTGGCACCTGCTGTCTAAATATGCCATCTAGTTAAATATTAGTCTCGCTTACCTCACCCATTCTGTAGAACATAATGGTCTGGCTGCACCTCAGCAGCATTCTGCCGTAGGGAGAAAAACAGCTCTGGCTTGTTTGTATTTTTGTAAACCAATCACAATGAACTTGGGCAGAGGTAAGCAAAGGATATGGCTTCAGCGTTTCCTCAGAATAGTGGTGGTGGAATTGTTTTGGTGGAACATTTGCCAGGGGGATGCTAACACTGTCATTAAAATATATTATCCAGCCTAAAAAACTTCTAGTGCGTTAGGTTGCTGTCTGGAGCTGGTGGTTGTTGCTTCCTATAGTGAAGGGGGTTTTAAAAATGGTATGCAGGCTACGCAGACAGAAGAAGAGATGGACAAAGCCACCTGAAATGAGCTTATAACCACAGTCTACATCCAGTGAGTCAAACTAGTTAAATATCAACAGTTCTCCAGAATTGCAAACTCCGCCTTCAACTCGACATTATGTGTAACATGAGGACAACCATTGAAGGGCAGTAGAGGTGGAGAAGGCGGCACAGAGCAACGGCTGGCGTGGGTCGCAGCTGTAAACAAGTCTGGCTGACTGCGAGAAACCTGGCAACCAGCAAAACCAGCTGGCAACACAACAACTGCATCCCAACACTACGTTCTTGTTTTTTAAAAGTGGATGGCTGGTTGGTTGGTGTTGCAGTTCGAGTCTAACACAGTATGCAGAATACTCCATCCTCGAGAATGTTTTATAGAGTACAATCAGGCAGCAATTATTTTCTTTTTAAATGAATCTGCTCATTGTTTAATCTATGAAATATCATATAACAAATGTCAAATAAATATGCAGTTGCTTGTTTTGTCCCACCAGCACTCTGAACTTCCAAAATGTCTTTCCACATAAAAGAAAAGAATGCAGAAACTCTAAATACCTTCTGATCTAAAGTTAGGAGATGTTTGGCCTTTGGCATTTAATCAATTACAAAATTAGTTTTTATATATTTTCTGTCAGTTACTGAATTAATAGAGTTTGAAGAGATCACTCTCAAATCTTAATTCTAGCCTAATTTAGACATCTCTTTACCACTTCTGATGTGCGTTTGTCTTGTTGGAACACAAAACTGCATCCAAGACTCAACCTTCTAGATGACGATTTTAGGTTTCCTGAAGAATGTGGAGGTAATCCTCTTTCTTTATTATTCAATTCACTATGTGTAAAGCTCCAGCTCCACTGGCAGCAGAACAGCCCCAGAGCATAATACTGCCACCACCATGCTTGACGGTAGGTATTCTTGTAGGTGTTCTTGGGGTTAACGGCCTCACTTTCTCCCCTCCAAACATATTTGTGGACATTGTGGCCAAATAGCTCAAGAACCAAAATGCGTGACTGTTTTTGTTGACAAGGATGCGTGGGTTTCAATGATTCCATCACAGAACATGAACAGTTGTAGGAGTCATCTGAAACTCCAGACTGTCATGATATACATGATCTTCACAAGCTTTTGTTTACAACTGGACATTCATTTCCCAGAGATTTCCCCTCGCTGTAATCACTACTTGTCCAACACTAACTTGTCCTTTAACCTTAAACAAAGTCCTCATTATACGACTTTATTATTTACATGATGAGGATTTGATTTTTGTCCTCAAATCTCCCGTACAATGTTAATGTGTGAACAGATATATGTCCACACATTATGAATGTCTCCTGACCGCTCCATAAACAGGCCTGGGATTTATCCTTTTATCAGCTCTATCAATGCCTACCTTTGTTCTTTGTCAAACAGGTTGAGCAGAGGTGTTCCAGAAATACTAGCTGTTGTACATAATTGGTTTTGTTGCTTTTTTTGTAATTCTTGTTTCACTACTTCTTTAATTCCCACATTGGAGTAAATGGCTATAGCACTACAGAAAGATTTTTTGTCCTCATTGTCACACATTTGTCAGCTTAAGCAATTTATCCATCAATGTTTATATTAAAGCAAAGACCGTGTCACTTGTAAAGAAAGAACAAAAGTGTGACCAGAAGCCTTTGGTGGCTTCATTTTTAAGCTATAGATACTTACTACTACTTTTCAAAAGAGTCTTTGAAAGTTTTTTTTTTGTTTTTTTTTTAACACTTAACCTGACTTAATGAAACTGAGATTCCAGTGTTAGTGTTTTTACCTTTTTATGGAATCCTTCTTTACAACAATATTGGGATGCATTCATTTGATTTTTTTACCCAGATTTGATGCCTTGATCTGGTTTAATTATTAGTCCATCATGAAAGTTCACCTTTCGTAAGCGATGTTTTATTTTTGATGCAACAAAACTGGTCATGTTTTGATATCACCAGTTTATAGACTTACAGTATTTTTCAGATAATGTGGCAGCAATAGTTTTGCTTTTGTTTTTTGTGGACAATTTTTTTTTTTTAAATTACAAATTACAAATGGCACAGAAGTACCATATACAAGTGTTTAAAGTACTTTTGAGTGTTTTGTTCATAAGTTGTTTGCATTAAGCTAAAGTGTGATGCTTTGCACTAATTAGGAGGATGTTAATTAGCCTCCAATGCCTTTGACTGGGTGAGGCGTAACATGTTCTATGTGTTGGTTCTGGTCCGACTGAGCCTGAACAATAGGGGGCAGGATATATCTTAACTGTATGTTCATGCTGGAAGAACACAGTTTCCTTTAAAGGAAATCATTCATTGTGTTTTCTTCATTTTGCATTGCAGGACCCTGTTTAAAGTGATCATCTAACAAACAGCTCATCAGTGCTGATACTTTATGCTCATAGATGAAGGAGGGATAATGATACAGTAGATGCTTTGGATTTCTTAGATATAGCTGTGCAGTATTCTTAGTAGATTGAATAGCAGCAGATGATAGAAGGCTCATTACAACAGGAAGAGACATGAGAGATTTATTTTTTAGAGACTTGAGACTTGACTTGGACTCGTGACCAAAGACTTGAGACTTGACTTGAACTTGCAAAAAAAGACTTGTGAACATCTCTGCAACATACACAAACAATTCATAACAAAACTGTGAGTGTGTGTGCTAGTGTGCGGAGGGGGGCATGCTGTAGGCAATGTGTGTGGACACTGAGTGTGAGTGTGCAGCATCAAGACAGACAGCGAGGTAGACAGANGAGAGAGAGAGAGAGAGAGAGAGAGAGAGAGAGAGAGAGAGAGGGCGATGATGGGGTGAAGGAAGGGTCAGACGAGGAGGAATAAGTGGAAACTGTCTCCCTTTCTCTCTATCAGTCTCTGGGGAGATTTCAGCACCTCACTGTCTGATTTCCTCATTGTTGTCATTCTGTCTCTAATGTGGATAAATTTGAAATTGTACCTGCTTCTCTCTACTTGTTGGCCTTTTATCCACACTAATGGGAGCTAAAAATGCTCTTCAGAGTGGAAGTATCTGGGGGGAAAAATCCCAACAAAAACGGGAGTTTCATGTTGCAGTGTGCACAAGTAAAACTGAGCTTTTCTCTCATGTTTGAAAATTGACAGATGTGCTTGAAAATATCTGTGTAACAGCAGCTCTCTCGTCATAAATCCCAAAGATGAGGCAAAATACAAAACACATTAACATGTATAAATAAAACATCTCTCAGGCTTGTAAAGGACGAGAGGAAACAGCATTTGTCCTTACTTTTATTACAAGGCTTTTTCATTGTGTGTAAAGGGGCATTCAGAGTGAAAACAAAGCACATTTTAGGGAACACAGTTGCTTAAAATTTTGCAGAAACATGCAACTGAATGTGACCAGGTGCCAGTTCTTCCTCCGCACTGCAAAACGGGACTGAGAAGCAAAAACATAAAGTTTAACTCAAAGATGTGTGGCTCCATGCCTGCACATATAGATTACGAAGAAGAAGAAGAAGTATTAGTGTGTATTTTATGGCACACGCTTCTCCAAACATCCAAGTCAGACAGAAACTAATGCTGACATAGTCTTAACACTTAAAACTCAACTTTGTGTTGTGCAATTCCTATTAGTTTCCAATGAAGCAAGTTCAACATATCCAGGATATTTTTTATGTTATCTGGCTTTACTAAGCTGGTTAATAACTAGGAGGGAATGAAGCTGGTCAACCCAGACTGTTAGGATCTCGTTATAAGTGTGTTTAAACAGAAAGAGTGATGTTGGCACCAGAATCACAAAAATGAAAAAGTCTACAGCTGCAGATTTTTCGCAAGAACAAACTGTAATCTTGAATCAATATGAGGAAATTCAATACAGGCTAAAATATCAGGCTGAAACAGGCTTATCAGTTTCATCCCATCGTGAATCTGACAGTATTTATGCTACAGTTGTTTATTCCATTAAATGTGTTGCTTAGATGTAGCCTGTTTTTATACTATGTAAGACCCTTTTAGCCTTCTCCTTTCAGCTGTGACCCTGCCAGTGTTAAATGGTCTTGAGGGCAAGTAAAGAACAAATATTAAAACATTATTCAACCTGGTAAGTTGGCTTACTGCAAATCTCATAAAAGGTCAGCAAGTCACCATACAAGGGCCTATTAAACACCACCTACACTTTAAAAGTGTTTTCAGTCAACAGGAAAAACATAAAGCAAAGAAGACTGAAGTTTCTTCCACTGAGAATCTGTACCTCTTACATCTGTGCTCAGGGTTTCTACAGTTGTAGGTTTCAGACTCACTGTTGGTTGCATCTGTAGTGCAGCAACTGATGTAAAGCCAAAAATACGGTTGCAAAGCATGAAGTAGATTCAGATTTACCCAAGTTGAAACTGAATAACTGTCTTCCTAACCGTTTTCCTCTAGCAGAACACATTTTAAACATCAATATCACCGTTGATCATGTTCATTTAATTTAATTAGCCATTGCAACTGAAAGTAGTACTTTTCTTCTTCATTGTCTCAGTATCTCTGTCAGCACCTGCACTCTCCTCATTATATGCAATTGGGTCTGGAAGTCTCCCTGTCCACCAGCCTCCTCCTCTATCTCTGTTCCTTTTATTCTTTTAAAATAATCACTGACAGACTTCTTCATTTTTTGAACAGAACACCTAAATGGATTGTTTGATGCATCACACGGAGATTGACTGACTAAGAAGAAAAAGAAAACCACCTAATCATCATGAATGCAATCTTGTAAAATGTTAACTTTTACACATTAAAAAAAAAAAAAAAAAAGGACATAGGGCTGCAGGGTGGCACAGTTGGTAGCACTGTCGCCTCGCAGCAAGAAGGTTGCCGGTTCGCGTCCCGGTGGGGACACCGGGATCTTTCTGTGTGGAGTTTGCATGTTCTCCCCGTGCAGCGTGGGTTCTCTCCGGGTTCTCCGGCTTCCTCCCACACAGTCCAAAAACATGCCGAGGTTAATTGGTGATTCTAAATTGTCCGTAGGTGTGAATGTGAGTGTGCTTGGTTGTCTGTCTCTAAGTGTGGCCCTGCGATAGACTGGCGACCTGTCCAGGGTGTCCCCTGCCTGATAGGCCCCCCCGCGACCCTAATGAGGATTAAGCGGTGTATAGATAATGGATGGATGGAAAAAGGAGTCTCTAAAAATTCCTGCCTTTCTAAGTGACTCTTTCACTTTCTCCACATTGAGCTGCATGGTCTCTTCATTGAATCATTTTCCAAGAGAACTGATTAGTAAATAGGTTGTTCAGCATGTGTTGATCTGTTATCTAGAACTACTCCAGAGAAACTTAAGTGCACAGCATGAGTTACCATGATGATCTAGCCCCCTAAGAAGAGAACCAGCACTGTTGCCCGGAAAACACAGACTTAAACCTGAAGTTATCTTGCTAACCCAAAATCCTACTTCCTACTACAGGCGTCTGCTTTCCATCAGCATCACTGTTTGGTCTCTGATCTTTCGTACCTTACACACGTAGCATTGCATTACAGAGATATAGAAAGCATTGATGCTGTGTTTATTCCATGTTGGAGTCACTGTAAATACCAGTGTCCAACTTGTAAATACCGTTCATGCAAAAGTTCAAGTCATAATTGCAGCTAGCAGTAGATCCGACTCCTCTCCAAATCATAGAGAAGTGCTGAAAAGCAAACAAACATAGCTGTTCCACATCGGCCAGAGTCGGTCATTTGAGGTTGTGTAATGGATATTTAGTTAAAGTCACCATGCACAGTGTTTTAATTCCAACCAACCCTGCAAACATGCAGCTTCCTCCGCTTTCACAAGAAACCTTTGCCGTTGCTACTTTCCATGCTTTATGACGTACATGTGATATGAGTCCAGCTATAATGGGAACATCTCTGTCCACAGCCACTCTAATCAGCATCAGCAATATTTCTCCATAGTGCACACACACAAACAGCAGCACTGTGCTCCGAGCTGGGCTGAAAACGAGCAACCGCATGAATACGGTTATTCTCTGATTGCACACACGTACACATAAACACAGAGCCCACTGAGAACATCCTGAACTTCAACACATGACGGAGCTAATTACAGGAGATTTGATTTGAAGCGCTGGAGCCACAGATTGAACAAACAAGCAGGTCTGCTCGGCTCATATCTGCTGATAATACAGCAGGATCCGCTGAGCTGCTCATAATACCTCAGAGGCATACGCGCACATGTTTGGACACATGTTCGCACATGTACACGCACTGACACGTTCTCAAAAGCCGAACACCTAAACACAGCGTAAAGAAAATAAATATTTTTGCAGGAGGAGACCACACAGTGCTCAAAGAAATCTCAATTCAACATATTTATATGGCATGGTTTCTGTGCATTTAGATGCATCTACTATTTATAAGAAGAGTGGAAACATACTTGAGTATTTTTACAGTTTATTTTGATGCACCACCACATAAAATGACAGCATACAGGGCACAGTTTTGCAGATCCAAAATGGCAGATTACACAAAATAGGATGAATCTTGATGCTGAAATTGTAGTGCAGCGCTGGGTTGCCAGAGACATTTCCTCTGCTGTCTTCTACTTTCCTTTCACTCCTCTCAACACAGCACACAGTGAGTCACTAAAATACTGTATACAGGTGCAGGAAAAGAAAAACATACAGTGTCTCTTGGGAAAATGCCACAATGCCACTGCAAAGTGTTGTTCCGCCTGTCCAAAATAATACAGCTCATCTTCAAGCCTGCACTGGGCTTAGAATACTATTTTCCATACACAAGGCATTCACAGGAAATCATGAACCATGTTATTTAACAAAAAATTTTTTCGCTGATGACACCGCATATTGTTTTAGCATTGACATGTGCAACAATTCCAACTTTTCTTGCTGCTTAATACACATTTTACACGGATCCCATTTTCCATCACTAATCCACACGAGAGGTCTGTCTGGCAGGACATCTTCAATGTCAATATCTTTCAATTTTTTGTAACTTTATTTAAAGACATGAAGTTTGTTGACATACAGCCTCCAAGTGTCCATGGCAAAATAAGCGAGGAACAGGAGAGAAACAATGAGAATAAAGATTTGGTCAAAAGAAAGATAATTTCAGCTATAGAAAGAATGATATTTACCAATAACAGCTACTCTGTTGGCTGTGTCTGGCAATTGTTGCCACCACACAAGGTAACACAGGTAGTTTGTTTGACCATTTAAATCAGCGGCACAAATCTCTGCGTGACAAGTGTACCGTCAGATCTGACTGCAATTCAAGCAAAAAACTATTCTGGAGGCCTTTGCCAGTGTTACAACATATGAGAAAGGTTCCAAACAGAGAAGTTAATAATGCAATAACTTTTTAGCTCACGCACACAGTTACCGAAGACGGTTTTAAAAACATGATCCAGTCATTTGAAAAGATGTATGTAACACCATCCTACACCTATTTTTCTACTAGGCACTGCATTTTATTTTCTAAGCAATAACTTGCAAACAAATTTCCTTTGGGAACAATGAAGTTCTATCTTATCTTATCCCAGAGCTGTATGAAAAATGCAGGGCACAAGCTGAAACAGAGCTGTCACAATATGATACAGCTACAGCTGACTGGTGGTCCAGTTGGACAACAGAAGTGAACAGTTAGACACAAGTCCGACTGTCCACTTTATTACTGACAGCTTCCAACGGAAAAGTCACCATTTGAAAACATGGCACCAAGGATAAGAGCAGCTGATTGCGGCCTCAAGACATATGTCAAGTCAGTCCAACAACAGACCAGGTAATGAACATGATGAAGGCTGCAACTCTGAATAACAGGACCAGGCTGGAGCAGTTTGGCCACATGGTGCATCGAGCAGTTACTAAACTATATACTATACACTATATACCATATAGGCTGTTTCTTCATCAGTTTTTCCAGCCACTAATTGACATCAGTATCAGTCTTGATTGCCCAGTATTCTGCACTCATAACTGTAATATGTGACTCCTACTGCTAATCTAATGTCTCCTGCTACTTTGCAGTCAAAAGTGTTAAACTGGTGAAAAATGGGGCAGAAAAGCGGGTGTTTTGTTCCTGAGGTTAGTGCTGACAGCTATCATTTATCAAAAATGCATCAACAAAACAGGAAATGTTGTCTGGAGCATTTTGTCAGCATCAGATCGCTTTTAAATATTGCAGGGAGCAATGGGGCAAGACAAAGCAGATACAGTGGCCTGCTGAATGAAGAAAACCTCCAGTTTTTCTGCAACACATTTCCATGTCCTGATATAGTGCAGAAAACTATTCAAACTGTGCACAGAATCAAGTAAGGCTTCACTTGCTCTTTGCATCATAGAAAAAGCAAGATTATTGACTGACCTTTTTATTTAAAAAAAATATGAGTTTGTTTAGTTGAGCTGTGAAAAAACACAGCAGCTGCTCTTCTTTGTGTTTTCTGACAAAGCAGTTATTGTGCTTGCTGTTAATGTTAAATATAAATGAGTGATATAGATGCTTCTGAACTGCTTTTAAGCCTGTCAGGAATAATTCAGCTCCTCAAATGTGTTCTTCAACGATTATTTTTACAGGCTGTTTGACATTAATTGTTCAATAGGGACAGCTGAGCAGAGACAAGAAAGCGGGGAAAAGAGAGGGAAGAACATACACACTAAAAGTGAAAATATTGCCAGAAAAAATACATAAAAATGGTAAAACACTGTAACTGTCAAAAACTGGGGGAGAAAAGAAAAGAAAAAGAAAAAAAAAACAAATAAACTTTTTTTTTAGGTAATAATATTTTTAGAGGATTTAAATGCAATAAAATAGCGTAACTTTGTAGTGGCAACATGTACATTTACACTTTTTAAAGGTGATTTTACTAGTTATTATCTGTATTTAACACAGCAGGTGAAATCTGTAAAATAACGGTAAATTTGTAGAAACAAATACCACTGTTAAAATGATTAATAACACTATTTTTTTCAATGCAGCAAAGGGCCAAGGCTGCATTCAAACCCCTACAGCAAGGAGTTCCTGTTTTTGTTGACAAACTGACAAGTATTGGGTCTCTGCTTTAAACTGATTCAACAGTTCTCTCCCTTACAATGAGCTCCTGTCTACATACTTTTCTTGATTTTCATAGTTTAGCGACATAATCCTAATGAGAGTTTACAAGTGAGAGAGAGGACTTTACTATATTTGGTCTGTATTTCATTGTGGTTACTTAAAACTACTAGAAAAACCCCAAAGCTACAATCTGGTAGTTGTGTCACACAGACTACTTCTGAATGCTGGAAAGTGCTGACAAGGGACCAGCTACCTCATGTACTGATGACCTACTGAAGCTACAGTAAGCTTTTAAATGCCCATAAAGTCAAATAATTATTACTGAGCTTGTGTTTTTGTTTGTTTGTTTTCTACATGTCCATTTAGCAAATGTTTGTGGCCTCATAGGGCTGCAGGCTCAGCGTTGGGATCATGTGCACTAAATCATTGTTCAATAAAAATGGATTTATAACAACCCCCAGGTGAAATGAATCACGTTGACGATCTCGTAACAGCAGAACATGTAAAGGTCATGGATGAATGAGACAGTAGGCTCGTTGCGCTGTGTGTTGGATTAGGCCTGTGCAATAAAATGCCACCAGCGTGTATAAGCAACAGACACTTGGTCAATGGCAGGAGGAGGACTGCCTGAAAGAATGTCTGATAGTTTCATCAGACAACATAAAGACACATGACGAAAACACAAAATTGGGTTGCATGGACAAACCCAGAGTGTGCTCCTTTGCTGGCTCATAAGCTCATATCATACTTTGACAATGGAGCTCCTTTGTCCTCTATCGCTCTACCATTGGCTGCCATTGTGGTGGCCTGTGGGTGATGGGCTTCGTGGTCCAAAAACACCTGCAACCCCCAACAGCTCTTATTTTGTATCCTGCTTTATTTTCTTTCTCCTGCTGCCTCCTCAACAGGCTCCTGTCTCACCTCAATCTGTCTCTTCTGTTCTCTAGTTCTTATCTTTTCTCCTCACCTTCTCCACTTCCTCACTGTTGTCTCCTTGCTTTTCTCTTCTCCTTTATTGCTTAAGTCCTTTCTTTTCTTCTCATCTCCTACCAAATGTTTTTGTCCTTCTGTCTCCACTTTCTTTTCCTCCTTTACTTCAACCCTCAAGTCGTCTTCACCTCTCTCAAACCCCTTATCAGACATGGGATATGTAATATTACTGCTTCATTGGCATTAGGGCATTTACCATTGGCTGCCATTGTGTTGGCCTGTGGGTGATGGGCTTCGTGGTCCAAAAACACCTTAAGCCCTGCGTCCCCCATCACCTCCATCCTCCAACAGCCTAATGGATATAATGTTGGGGTGTCCATTGCATCCATCCCCATCCGGTGATACCTGGTCCAGGCCAGACACTCTGAACCTCAGAGTGGCGCAGCAGCAGCCTCAACCTCATCACCCTCTGTACGCCGCTGTCCTTCACTGGCTCTATTTATGTGACATGTTTAAGGTGACATTTTCAGAGGTTTGTCACTGTTATGTTAACATTAAAATTATGACCTGTGTACCTTCATAAACAATTTAAAGTGGTCATATTAAAAAAAAAAAACTATTTTTTTCCCTCCTGGTCATTAGCAAGCAAGCAGAGAATTGTATTAATAATTGTTATAGCAACTTATAATATCAAAGTGATTTACAGGCAAAGGTAAGAAAAAAAAACTAAACATGTAATGAACATAAAATAACAAAAAACAAACAAAAATCAGACAAATTAATAGTACTGTGAATAAAGTGGTGACAAGCTTACAGGATAATCAAAACTGATTGACTAAAGCAGCTAAAAGAAAGACGACCAGATGAGAAAAATACTATACAAGATGAAGTACACGATGAAACAGAAAAGAAATTTCTTAAAAATAAGTGAATTAAAGTGTAGAAAAGTTCAATAAAATTACAGTTTAGACAGGACGATATAATGGCACTAATTACTTAGGAGCAGTGAAGAAAATAAGCTGTTATTAAAAACAGGTCAGTAAAGACGAACAGTAATTACTGATATTGGCTGAAATTAAACAACAATTTCATTTAGCAGACACATTTATCCAATGCAACGTACATCTGAGAGTAGATCACATTCATACACTCATGGCGACAGAGCTGAGAGAAACTTCAGGTTCAGTGTCTTGCCCAAAGACACTTCGACTGTGGAGAGGTGGGGGATCAAACCACCAACCTTGCGACTGATAAGAGGACAACCCATTCTAGCACCTGAGTCACAGTTGCACCTATAATGTCCAGTCCTGTGCCAAAAGTGGGAGAGATTGGCAGAAAAAGATCTGAGCTCAACTTAAAGAAGGGCCATAACATTATGGTATGGTTGGAGCATCTCTGAGATGGGAAGAATTATGGGGTGGTAACTACTGACAGTGGTCCATGGAGGGATAAACCACCAACCATTGACAGGTTACTGATGTGAGGACAGAAAAAGTCTCATCCACAGTAGCTATAACTCTGTTAACATCTTTTGGTCTTGTAGGCATCATGCCTAAATGGGTTTTTAGCTGTTTAGGCAGCATATTATTTTGCTTATCAATACACGCTCTGTAGATGTGGGCATTGTTCAATGCATCTCATGGCCATGTTTACACATCGCTGAGTATTTACAAAAACAGATCTAGGTTTTCAAAAATAACATTGTTCACACTAGATCGTTTTCACAAAAATCTTCGTTTACACAAATCCGCATAAACACGTCATTATGAGCTGCTTTGAGCATGCCAAACCTATAGGGGGCAGTGTAACAAGAAGCATAAAGCCACGCTAGCCAATCAGAGTCCTGGAAAAAACACAGCAACGAATGGCATGAATTACTTCCTGTTACTTCAACAATAATGGGGTCGTTTGTTTAGACTGACAGAGAAGTGGAGTTACTCCTAAATGTGGTGTTAGCGTACAAAACAAGTAAAATACTTGAAAATATCGGCTGGGAAACATGTCAATCCAAGTATATGGACCTAGCCAAACTGTAAATATGGGTCGCACATATATGACACTGATGTCGCTTTTGTCCCATACAGTGACATCAAACTCCTCCCCCTCCTGTCTACATGCAAACGTAAAGACTTTCCAAATTTCCACTTTGGCCGGAGTTTTCAGGTGTGACCGTCTTTGGTGACTTGTAGCTTCGTTTACGTGTAAACCAAAGGCCCAAACGCGATGAAATATCACCGTTTTTGCTACATGTAAATGGAGCCTCATTGGTAGATTGAATTTAAATGTAGCCCCGACACTTGATCCAGCTGCCACGCAGCGACTTCCTGCTGCCGAGGAGGCGACAAACAGCGGATCATACAGTGGGGACACAAACCCAAACAAGAGGCTGATAAAAACTCTTGGCTGCAAAGGTTGACTGTCCCCTTTGGGTGGAACTTCTATACGCACACACTCGCAGTCACCTTGCTTTTTTGGACGCGTTTGCCAGAGAGATTTGTCAGATTTGCCGGGTTCACACCTCCGATCAGCACAACAAATTTTTGTGATGAAAGTGACTCTGACTCCTGACGCCCACCTCCTCCTTTTCCTCACTTCATCCCACACTTTATCCCTCTCTTTCCTTTTTCTCCTTCGCCACCCTCTCCTCCCTCCGTTCCTCCACTCATCTCTTTCACCGTTTCTTTTTCAGTTTCTCGGCTTTTCTTCGTCACTTCTTTTCTTCTGCTCTTCTTTCATCGCTTTCACCACAACATTCCTCTCCTCCTCCTTCTTCCACAAACTAGTCATCACCTCTTTCTCTCTAAACCGTCATCCTCCTCCTCCTCACTTCCTGATCTCCTTCACCTTGTCTTATTTTGTATCCTGCTTTATTTTCTTTCTCCTGCTGCCTCCTCAACAGCCTCCTGTCACACCTCAATCTGTCTCTTCTGTTTTCTAGTTCTTATCTTTTCTCCTCACCTTCTCTACTTCCTCACTTTTGTCTCCTTGCTTTTCTCTTCTCCTTTATTGCTTAAGTCCTTTCTTTTCTTCTCACCTCCTACCAAATGTTTTTGTCCTTATGTCTCCACTTTCTTTTCCTCCTTCTGCTCCTCCTTTACTTCAACCCTCAAGTCGTCTTCACCTCTCTCAAACCCCTTATCAGACATGGGATATGTAATATTACTGCTTCATTAGCATTAGGGCATTTAAGCAGCTCACTTTTACATTAATGCTCATCACGGCTTCATTCATTTCATCATCATCCATCAAACACTAAATCCAAACTAATAGCACGGTTAGCAAACTCTCCAAATAACTAATAGCCACGATGTATTTATGTAACAGTAGACACTGAAAATTCTCTTCATGTGTACATCATGTGAATCCCCAGGGGGTTCTCATGATGTACTGAGCTCCTCTCCTCTCCTCTCCTCTCCTCTCCTCTCCTCTCTTCTCCTCTCCTCTTCCATATAGTTATAACCACCATTACATGTCACTACCACTGTGTTTCCCCTGAGGTCCTGTGCTCCCTGCGGATGTCTCTGGATCCGGAGCTTCACGTCCCTGACCTCTAGCCACTGGCCTCACTGACCCCTAAAATACTTATATTCACATTTATTATTGTTCTGTTTTATTGCTGCTCTCCATCTGCTGTCAGATAACATGTGTTGTAAACTGACAATCTAACAACTGCTAGATGAACAGAAAAAAAAAGAACATTTCAAAATCTATAATAGAGTTCAGGAGTCAACCTGGGGACGGCGGCTATGACTGTGACTCTGTGTATGATCAATCTCATCTCCATGTTAAAGATCATTTGTAATTATGGATAGGTAATGAAGTTATGGGCAGTGCTCTCCTCATGTGTGTAAATGGACGCAGCTTGATCCTGCTGCTGTTTGGTGCTTTAATAAACTCAGAGGAAAGACTCCTACAGACAGCTGAGAGCAACAAACTGAACTTTAACTGTGCAATAAACATAAAACTCTTCCTATATGCCTATTTTTAATTCTATTTTTACACTGTTCTCGGAATTTTGCCAGCAATTGTGCACCTTTATGGTAAATATTAACAATTTTGCACCTTTATTGGAAAAAACATCCTTCTTGTGCCATCTTGAAAGTAACGTGGAAATGTTACAAGGCCAAACCTAATCAGATTGCTGTTGCAGCTTTTACAGAGGTTGCCAGAGTGCTCATTCAGACATGAAGTCAACACCTTCAGTTGCCATCAGATTGCTAGAAAGGAGTCCATATCAGAAAAATGCTTCAATGTACTTCCCTGCCTCCTCTTCCTCACTCCATCCTTCATCTTTTTCTGCTTTGTTTTCTACTCCCTCAACTTGTTTTTCACCGCCCTCCCCCTTTCCTCACCCCATTTACTGCCGACTTCTCCTCCACTTAACCCTGCTCCCTCTTCAGTCATATCCCCTCGTCCTCACCTCCTCCACCCTCACTTCACTCACTTTCCTCCTCCCTGGTTTCCTTCCTCTTTCCTGAAAACACAATGCTGAAGCTCCATGAAGTTACATAATGCATGAACTAACCTACTCCTCCTCTTCCTCCTTCACACCTAATCAAACACAGAGCGGAAACTGTCGAACAAGCAACATTGTTAGTTTTCGAAGCTGTACACTGGTTGGGGGTTACATATTACATGAAAGCGCCTCCTCCCAAAATGTTTGAATATGGAAACAAGTGCTTTGTGTTGTCTTTGGAGTAATGAGCTCCCTGTGTGCCACCACCACATCTGGGCCATTAATAAAGAATGGGGGGGATGAGGAGGGGAGGAAAGAGGGAAAGGAGGGTGCTGGGTGGAAAGAAAAAAAAATAGAGGACACATGAAACACAAAGCAATACAGCCGACAGCGATGCCACGCTTTGAAGCATCTCCCACTGGGTGTGTGTGTCTCCTGGTGTGCTGTGTGTGTCGATAAGCTAAGGTAGAGCAAACACACACAGCCACAAATGCAGAATAAACAACACTTTGTCACTGTCAGCTGCTAAATTCATAGAGGCAACTGGCTCGGTGCAAGTAAGAGTTCCCAAAAAAGATCACACACACACAGACAGACACACACACACACACACACACACACACACGTATAAATATCGCCATTTAAAGGATTCTTGACTTTTTTCACCTTTTTAGAGAGACACTTTTGTTTTGTTTTTTTTTTCTTGCATTTTCAATAAAGTGCTCCTTTGCCATTGTTTCCAAGCAGCCAAAATGGTTTGTCCAAACAGTGGGCATGCTTGTGATGAATGACGTGTCGGCCAGCAGCGGCCCAAGAGTTTCTAACTGGAGCTGACATCAGCCCAAATCAGCTCAAGCTCGGATCTCCGAGACCAATTTGGCAACCGTCTCGTAGCCATATCACCAAATGCGAGCCAAGACTTGATCCTCCAGTGCATTATTTACGGTACACCCACAATGGACTGTGATCTGGTTTCTCCCTCAGTTTCTTCTTTCTCCTATTTGATTGGAAAACAAGTTAGAATAGTTGTGCAATAATGCTGTTTTTTTTGTGTTTTTTTTTTTATCCATTGTGGAGCATATTTCTGCACCCAGGGTAAAGCTAAACTGGTGTGATTCCACCAATCACTGAATTTGAACTTGTATCCATGTCTATCCAGGCTTGACCTTTGACCTTTAGGACATAAACTATCATTGTTTCATCATTAAATCCTATTAGACACAAATTTTGTCATGATTAGTGCATCATTTCTTGAGTTACGGCCTAAACCATAGCAGTGACCTTTGACCACCACAATCTAATTAGTTCATCCCTCAGTTCAAGAAATTCCCTGCAGGCATTCCTAAGTTGATCTTGTTAACATAAATGAGACAGATGTGAGGTCACAGTGGCTTTTGATCACCAAAATCTAATCAGATGATCCTCGAATATAACTGAACTTTTGTGCCAAATTTGAAAAAAATTCCCTCAAGACATTACTAATATGTATCATGAGTGCTCATGAGTTCAGGTAGGCCAAAAATGTTTTTGTAATGCCACAGTGACCACAGTGTCAGGGGCAGCCAAGGTCGAACTATTTCACTCCTTCAGCTAAAATACAACATACCTGCCTGGCTTTTAACAATTACTTAATGACATGATCATTTCACTGTTGTTTTAGACACTGCTCACTGATTACAGGTAAGTTTCGGGACTGCTTTTACTGATTACCACAAAAGCACTTCGTTGTTCAGCATATAGTAATATTGTTGACTTTCTGCTGTCCCGCATCATCAAGCAGGCCTGCATATGAAATACGGACGTCACCTCGAGGTTTGAAAAGTGAAGCCAATGCAGAAGTGTCTTACACCTGCATTCTGTCAAACAGCCAGGAGGGGGCGACTCCACTGGATGAAGAAAGCAGTTCAAATACATTGAAGTCAATGAAAAAACAACAACACGTCACGCTTGATTTGTTATCTCCTAATGAGTTCATGGCTTCAATTGCTAGTATACAGTATAATGTTTATTTAGCAAAATTATCAACCCATTTAGAATAAAATAGATAATAAAGCGGATTATGTTTTTGGGCAGTGCTACCGTGTGACTGATAAATGACACGTCAAATTCTTGGTCAGATCCACTTTTTGTTAATCAGGTCTGGTTACAAAAGACAAAGATGGTGATGGCTAAATATCAAATTTGAGGCCTCAAACAGTACTCTACAAAAAAAATGAGTGGTGTCAAAGTTGCTATGTCAATCTTTCATATACAATTTATGGCAGTTCCTAAGTGGAAAAGCAACTCGGCTTTTCCAGTCACCCCCAGATCACATGAGCGGAGCTGGCATGAGTGAGTAGTGAGCATTAGAGATTTTGGATGGAGCAAAGAGAAAATTATTTAAAAAGCCAGGATTATACCTTATCTCTCACTTTGTAGAACTCCAATTTTGCTATAGTATCATTTACATCACAAGCTCAAAGCATGGCCAACGCAAAATGCAGAGAGACATGAACCATACGCATGAGGTAAGTATGGTTAAAGTTAGAGCTAAAATGAAAATATAGTCCAAGTTCTTTCTTTCATTTTAGCAAGAGGTGACCGATTGGTGTGAAGCTAAATTTAAGTGATGATATTAAGTTAAGTGCCAAAGAGGGGCTGGAAGAGTTAGAGGGAGGAGCAGAAATCTTCATGTTGTTTATTGGTAAGAGATGGCTTGCTGACAAAGTCTACTTAAATTTTACTATTTCTGTCTAAAAGGAACAGTATAGTATTTTACGAAATACACCGATGGGCTTTCTTCCCAGGAGTTAAAAACTATTAATGATTTCGTGGGGAGTTTCTTTGTTGGGAGCAGGAGTCTGCACTGTTGCCTGGCAACTGAGTTAAGCAGTGAGCTTTAGGTGCGCTTTTGGCTGTAAAGGTGAGATAGCTGACAAAGTAGCAAGAACCGCACTGGTTGGATCTATTTGTCACATGACCAGTGCAGCATGAAGTAAAAACATTTTTAGTTTTTTTTGTTTGTTTTTAAAGATTATTTTTCTGGCGTTTTTGCCTTTATTAGTCAGGACAGTGAGAGAGTGAGACAGGAAAGGGGAGAGAGGAATGGGGAGACACCTGGCAGCAAACTGTTGTGAGCGGGAATCGAACTCACGAACACCGCACTGGGGAACTACAGCCCCTGTTCATGGGTCGCCCGCTCAACCAGGTCAGCTATAGGGGTGCCCCATTTTGTAGTTATTTCTACTTGCAAACTTTGAAACTGCTGACTTCATCTTTTAGCAAGTACAATACATTAACTTTAGGTTTTTCTAAGAAGTGTACAGTCTCCTTTGTGGATTTACAAGAAATCACTTAAGTATCAGTCCCAACTTGCTTAGCTTTGCAGAGCCTCACTTGTCCAGCTATCCTCTGTCAGTATCCTCCAGCTCCACCTTTCATTGCAAGACAGCAGGTCTGTGTGTGTGTGTGTGTGTGTGTGTGTGTGTGTGTGGTTCATATGTGTGTAGGTCCTTCCCAGCATGTACAGTATCCAATTAAAGCCCAGAATCCAATTTACATTCTGCTGCTGCCTTGGCCAGGTGGCTGAGGGGAACAGAGTGAGGGAGAGAAGGGCTGAGAGGGAGATAAAGTTCTCCCCTCTAATTAAAACTGAAACATGGTTTCAGTCTGAAGGTGCAGGGCACTTTTTCTCCAAGGCTTTATCTAGGTCAGCGTGGTTGTAAAGTGACATTCAGCAATACAACTAATGGGTATGTAAGGGGGATTTTAAATGAGAAGAATCACTTCTGGACGAGTACAGTGCTCATCAGTACTGTGAAGCCAAAACTGAAGTTTAGAAACAAGACATGACATCACAGGCATAAATTCAGATCCATACAGTTACTGACAGCAATGAACAGCAGAGTTCTTTGCTGGCAGGTGACATATGTTGGAAGAACCATATAAGGAGAAAATTATCAAAGTGTGACCCACTCGATTGTTTGACTAGATTTTTTTCTATTATTATTAACCATTATTTTCTTGGTTTGCAAGGTGGCACAGTTGGTAGCACTGTGGCCTCGCAGCAAGAAGGTCGCCGGTTCACATCCCGGTGGGAGCACCAGGATCTTTCTGCGTGGTTTCCATGTTCTCCCCGTGCAGCGTGGGTTCTCTCCGGGTTCTCCGGCTTCCTCCCACACAGTCCAAAAACATGTTGAGGTTAATTGATTATTCTAAATTACTTTGTGAGTGAGTGTGATGGTTGTCTGTCTCTAAGTGTAGCCCTGTGATAGACTGGTGACCTGTCCAGGGTGTCCCCTGCCTTCGCCCTAAGTCGGCTGGGATAGGCTCCAGCCCCCCCGCGACCCTAGTGAGGATGAAGCGGTGTATAGATAATGGATGGATGGATTAATTTCTTAACGTTTGCCTGTTTTGTTTTCTTATTTTTGATTATATATGACTGTTAACTGTGTACCATTGTAGGCATGTAAACAAGGTATTATATTTCATGATAGAAAACCCTCACCAACAAGGGTTTTGAAACATATAAAAGCTGCACAAATTAATATTTTTTATACCACCAAGAGAAAAGCAATCATGCAAGTAGCAATGTGTGGCTATGCTGTTAGACAAATGCTAACCTTAACATGTTCACAATGTGAATTCCACAATAGTGTCACTAGTTTTGCAGGTTTTTGGTTAAATGAAAGTATTGGACAAAGTTTGACCTGTTGGTGTCTCTAGAAGAGCACCATCAGAGGGACTACACTGTATCCTGAGTGGAGACTGAATGTGAGTAGCAAATTTCATGACAATCCATCAAATAGATGTTGACATTTGTGGTTTTCAGAAACTGCAAATGTCACCATCATTGTGGAGCGAGAAAAGAAAAGTCAAGGATCAACAAGGTTGATATGATTGATGCTCTGGGGACAGTGAATGTCTAAATTTAAAGGCATTCAATCAAGTAAGTGTGGAGAAATATATATATCCCATAAAAACCAGTTGTGGGTCAACCATCAAAAGGTAGATACTGCCCACTAGCATGGCTTAAAGAAGACATCAGTTGGAATGGGAACTGTAATATTGACTGAGCCTCACTGAACTCTGTTTTGTTTTGTTTTGTTTTTTTAAGTTAGCAACTATCTGGTAACAAAAGAGAAACAAAAATGATCTTTAGAGGCAAATGGTGCCCTACACTAACCTTGTGGTGTCCGCACAAGGTTTATTTTAATGTAGTAATTTACATAATATTTTCAGGGAGTGTGACGATATACAGTGATTAACTGCTAGAGTGTTGAAAATATCTCTGTAGTCAAGAATGAACATCAAGGTTGACAGCACAATTGTTTTACAGCTGGAAGCTGACAGACATCCCTTTATTCTATACAAGAAACATTGTTTGATTGTTAATTTTGAGCCAGATGATGAGTAAGAATCGTGAATGCTGCCAAGTTGAGGTATTTGTATGAGTCACCAAGAGCAATATGGGTACATTTATAGTGTTATTGGCAGGATAGTTAGAGCCACTGGTGGAGGTGCAGAATACCATATACTTGATCGTTTTTGCATTTAAACCTAGTCTGTGAAGGAGCGCTAACTGGAAAGGATCAAAGGTAGACAGGAGACAGATGGGGGAAAATCTGGGGCATATAAAACTATAATCACCAAAAAAAAAATGGACATTGAAGTATCAATTAAGAGGAATTATGTTTTCATGTAAAATGTAAAACAGAAGTGGACCAAGGATAGACCCCTGTGGCACCCCATTAAGGCATCTTGACTAGATTCTCAGGATACACCAATAGTCACTAAAAGTTATTGATTCTGATTGATTCATGTACAGTTATTTGAAATTGTGTGATTTCTAAGCTTAATAGGAATTTAAAATCAGCTCTCTCGTTTGGTCACATGTCATTTAGCAACACAAACAAAAATTCTGTGGTTCAGGAACTATATTTTATGGACGTTTAAAACACAAAGGCAACGCAGTGCTTGATTACATATCACATTTTGTTGGCAAGTGGCCACAAGATAATAATCCCAAGTGCTTCAGTAGAAGACAACAGACTTCTTTTTGGTTCTTAAAGATATTGCACTGGTCTTCCAAGAGGCTTCCTCACCTCTAACTGACTAGTGGGGAGTCCCAGTTATTTATCCTTACTTCCAACTCACATGGTCCAAGGCCCAACAGCCCAAGACTCACATGATTCAAAGTTTGGCTTGTGGTGAAACTGCCTGGGGATGGATCCCAAGACTGCATGGTAAGTACCCGATAAGTGGTGTTAGAGATGTTTAAATGCTAGTGGACTGGGGAGTTTTGTATTGTATTTTAATTTATATCAGAGCACATAAATTGTTAAATAAACCACGCTGTTCTGAAATACAAACTATCACTCTCCTAGTCACTCTGGACAGCCACACTTCAGAGCTTTCAGCATTCAGGTGTCTTACTGTTACGAGTGTTCATAGAAAAATTTATTGAAAGTCTACTCGCTGCACACTTTCACTTTAAATTATCTAATAGTGGTGATGAAACTTCTCCAGGGAATTCTGATCTTGTCAAATTACGTGAGTCATATCAACATGCGGCGCGGTCTGCCATCAGAAGACCTGCTGTGAGTGAACGCTGTGTTTTGCAGCTGACTTTGTGCATCATCATTGCTTTAACATAATGAACAAATATCTGTCAGGATCGCAGCTGGTTCTCAACCTGTGATCTGTTTTCTCGCTCTGTGTATGTGTCTAAACAGCAACGCAGTCTATTTAAAAAGCCACAGTATTGTATTATTTATCAGCCTGGGGAGAGGTGCTGTTCGCATCTCATCTCTCGCCCCTCATGTGCTCTGATTGTCTCTGCTAATTCCTGCTCATTTCCGCAGGTGACATGGAAATGCAGTCGCTCTGATTTGCATGTTCGCCAAAAAAAACGGAGGAAAAAGAAAGTCATTTATCATGTACAAGCTGCGTTTCTGGACTATTCACATGCACTACTCATCTACTTTGTCTTAACTTATATATTCTTAGCCGTGTCCTACTATGAAATCATGCAGCAACCCCGTTTTCTACAGGAATCCCACTTAATCACAAGCAATCAAACATCAGTATGATTTCACCCCCACTCCTTTTCTTCCACAACCTGAATGGAAATGTGATTGTTTCACACTGATTATGATGATTTTTAGCATAACTTAACACACTTCTCTGGGATACCTCCTTGAACTAATTGGTATCACAGGCCCATGACTCCCAGACAGGGGATGTGTTTTACATGGAGTAGCTCAACTAATTTGAAAAATTTAAATCCTGATTTGATTGAAAAATTTGCCTGCATACTTTGTTTATGTTTAAGAGGAAAATAAACACACAGCTAAGGTTCCAAATGTGCATGAGGCTGAGTTATGGTGTATTTAATGTCACAATAAGCAATAAACTACCAGCTACGACAAGCTGACTGCACAGGATTTGTCTCCAAACTGTACATTTTGCTTTGTGAAAGTAACCAGATTCAAATTTATAGATAAAGATAATGGATAATAGATGAAACATCTACTGACTGTTTATTGAGAGATTTACTGGTTTCACAGTCTGACAGTACAATATAGACATAGCTGAGCAGAAACAAAGGGATTGGAGTTTTTTTTTTTCGTGAACAACAAATCAGAAAGAACTTAATTAGAGCATTAAACCTGCCTGTGCATTTTTTAGCTGGTAAATTCTCCTTGCTGCCTTCAGGGTGTTGCTTTTCTTTTGCTGTCTTCAAAAATAACAGTTTCTTTAAATCCCTCATCCGCTCTGTTTTGCACCTTCTCTGTTCCTCAGTAAAGCATTTACGCATGACCTTAATATCCTGTATATCCTTTAAATCTTTTGTGTAGAGAAAGAGCCTAAAGTAGTTATTTCTTAATGCATGTATTACTAATTCCACGTATAGCTTTAAAGCACATCAACAACAAATCAGCAGGATCTTTCCTTCATTTACTGTATGCATTTGTTCCTTTCAGACATGCACTCCTTTCCATTAATCTGACTGCAATTGGACGTGTCAGCTTCCTGTCTGAATGAGCACTTTGGTCACTTTTCCATAAAAGCCGGGATGGAAATCTTTCCATAATTCTGTCAACATTAACAGATAAGTGCACAAAATCACAACATGCTCTGAGTTGTGTGAAGTGATTTCTGGAAGGCTTTGTCCACATTTCACTACAACACGCAGTAAAAAAGACACAGCTTGTTGCCAAAGCGCCTTCCTCATCAAAGTTGTCCTATAATTTCTCATCCGTCATAAATTGAAATGTCCACTAAATACAACTTTACCAGATAAAGACACACTCTAATAGCTCAGATTAATGAGGCTCACCAGTAATGAGGGTAATGTGTGTTTTGACAAAACATTAAATGCAACAGAAGTGTGGTTTGTTGCTTCCAGCTGTTTGTAGGAGTATTTCCTCTGACTTTATTAACTACCTGCAGCATCAGGAGGTTACGAGAGGTTCCAAAGTGAGCAGGTATTTACACACCTGAAACAGTAACAACACCTGTAGCTTCATTAATTACATTTAGTTATAAATTATCACCAACAAGGAGACAGGATTGATCAGCATCTGATGAGAAGTCACACTGTGTGCTTGTCTGAGGTGAGCTGTTACATGGATATGCCTCATTGTCTTGTGTATCTTTAATATTGTGTATCCCTTTCAAGTGTTGTCTAGAGATATTTATCTGAAGTATTAAGAAGTTCATTCATCCCACATCCACCCAACCGGTCGAGGCAGATGGCCGTCCCTCCCTGAGCCTGGTTCTGTCGGAGGTTTTTCTTTCCCCTGCGGGGGTTTTCGGTTCCTTCCCACTGTTGTGGACTGCTTGCGGACTGCTGAAGCTTATAGGGAATCCAAATGTTTTGGATTGTTGGGTGTTTCTGTTTCTGCCTTTGTTAAGCGCTATGAGATGACTTGTTGTTGTAAATATGCGCTACACAAATAAAATTGAATTGAATTGAAAAAAAATAAATCTTGAAGATTTTCTGTACAAATTCTATTTGTAGATTTTAACCCTTTATGGTACAAGAGACCATATTTGGTAACTTCTTAGACGTTCAATATGTCCACCCTGTGCCTCTCCTTGAGGTTGAACAACCATGTGCACTTTGATTTAGTTTTTATATTCATGCCAATGTCCCTACTTGTCACGAAACAAATGTTCCAGGTACTTTATAAACGCTTTGTTACTGGTTTGCATTGAACTCCACTTTTATTTATTTTTTGAGATTAGTGTCAAAACCACTACCCCAAGACAAATGTTACTAAATGAACTTGCCAAGCACTTTATAGATACTTTGTTACTGGCTGTGTAAGTACCATTACCTCAAGCGAAAATGTTTCAAAATAAATTTTTTTTGCAGTTTGCTACTTTTTCATATATTTATTATAAAGTCCTCTTTTTTAACCATATAACTTATATATATATATATATATATATTTATATATATATATTTATATATACACACACATATATGTAGGTTACTATGTATGGTAATTGTATTAATCTTGATCTGCAACATTTTTTTTAGGTCACAAAAGTAAACATATCTTGAAATGTCCTTCAGTGACACCCTAGGGTTGAAATTTTCATCTTCCAAGTGTTTCAAGGAGTGCCCTTTAAAAGGATAAGTTAATTGTTAGCAGACTGATAGTTAGCACTGTCGTCACGCAGCCAGAAGATCACCGGTTCGCATCCCAGTTAGGATGCTTGAGATCTTTCTGCATGAATTTTGTACGTTCTCCATGTGCACCATGGGTTCTCTCCGGGTTCTTCGACTTCCTCCCATACTCCAAAAACAGGTTGAGGTTAATTGGTGATTCTACATTGTCCGTGGGTGTCAATGTGAGTGTGCTTGTCTGTCTCTAAGTGTAGCCCTGTGATGGACTGGCGAACTCTGCCTTGGCCCTGAGTCAGCTGGGATAGTTGCAGCGATTCTAGTGAGGATTAAGCAGTGTGTATAGATGATGGATGGATGTTAACGGACCAACAGGATCATTCATTTTTTCCATTTTTTGGTGTGTTTCTATTGGTTTGGGTAGCAAGCCACATTGTCCTCACAGATATAAAAAAAAGTCTTAAATTCAGCGTCAGTATAAATGCAACCTTGATCAACACTAGTGCAAGAAAGGAGACCAGTAAACATCAAAGATTCCAGGATCGATGTGTCTTGAGTGAAAAGAAAAAAGTGACATAATTAGGTTTTTAGTATTAAATGTATTGAATATCATCCAAATGAACCCATGCGGGATGGTGTAGGTGTATTGAAGCTCCTCTGAATGAGCTGTGGGGGAACAGGGATGAGCAGTGACGTGCTGTGGAGGGCTGCCAGTCTGCAGGTTTTCACTGTGAACCAAACACCTCAGCTGGTGATTTCACTCCTGCGTTCCTCCCTTCTACGTGAAGAAGTGCTAATCAGTGAAATCAGCTGCTGGAGCCTTCTAACAACTACAAGCCAACCTCACCTCCCAGACGAGCCGATCTGCACCGGCACACGCTTTTCTTGGGGAGAAGACTAATCAGCCAAAAACCTGCGTGAGCTGGATAGCTTCATGAGGCTGTGAGGGAGGTGTGGAAAGTGACAGTCATGTTATAAAAGATGAGAACCAGTCAGCTGTGTTTAAGCAACCAACTGATCAAGTGCTTCATCTCCAACACTACCTACTCACCAGCAGACGCATTCGAACGATGTTTTAAACAAGCAAAGCATCAAATCCAGCATGTGATACCAAGCAGTGTTACAGGGCAGCCTTGCTACATTTGTAGTCTATAAAATAGTTGCATAACTGCGGCCAAAATGATAATCATAATTATGAGGATCGCAATTATGCATCATGACTGTTCATTGATTTTTTAAGAAGAAAATGTTTTTATTGCACTTTTACATTTGAATAAACAGAGAACTGCTTTCACTTCCATGTTGTGCTACATTTCTGCTAATATACACATTTCTGAATCACAATACGGCTTCAAATAAGGTTCATTTTCACATATTCTACTGCACTATGCATTCATTGCATTGCTGGTTTCTTCGTGTCTTGTTTTTTTAGTGTCTGTCTTTTTTTGTTTTTCTACTGTGCCTTGCATGTTTGCACCGGGGTCAAAGAGAAACGGTATTTCAATCCCATCTATGTCCTGTATGTGGCAAATCTGACAATAAAGTTGACTTTGACGTTGACTTGATTCAGTACATCCCCAAGAGAGAAATTAATTAAAATTATTACAAAAGTCCTCACTTGTGAACATCTGCTTATCAACAGACTGTGTACAGAAAAGCCTGTAGTCTCTACTTGGTTACTGCAGCACAGCAGCTCCACTATGTGTGATTAAAAATTAATTAAAATATACATATGTCGAAGGTGTTCTAATGTGAGATTGAACTAAGCAAGTGATTTTATGTACAAAAGCAAAGTTTTCAATTAGTGGAGGGTTTTTTTGTTTGCTTGTTTTGTTTTTTGTTTGTTTTGTTTTGTTTTTTATGAACAGGGCATTTTAAATTTCAATATCAGTCAATGTTCATTTAATTGTGAGAGGCCAAAACCATGATCGTGATTAATGTTTGATAAATTGTGAAACCCAAGAGTACAGTGTGACTACAACCAACTTATTTAATTACAATTATTAATCAGGCCAAATAATGAGTTTTTTGATTTATTGCATTGTCAGAACATCAAGAAAAATGCCCGTTACACGTTTTGAAAGACCAAGCTGAGTCATCCAAGACAAAAAAAAAAAAGGAAATCTTTACTTCTGAAAGGCTTTCACCTGCAAAAATGATTTCAATTATGATTGCTAATTGTTGCTGATGAATTTTTTGTTGCATCTACTTAATGAATCAACTAATAGCAGTACTATATACTGCAAAAATAGGCCATGTATGCCACCTCCAACCCCGACCTTTTCTCTGTGAGACAGACGCATTAGGATCTGAAGATATTTGTATTTTTTTTACGTTTCCCGAACAATTGTTCATTACAGCCGTATGCAAATCTATACTTAAAATACTTTGGTTTGAATAGTTTTGTGACTTTATGTATGCACTTATTTTAAATATCATATTTCAGAGTTTATCTTCAGTCGAACTATGTGGTAAAGAATAAGAAACAAAATCATTTTGAATAATTTTCTTATCAAGATGCTCAATGCATGTTATGTAGAGAAGACAGAAAGCTGTCATTTTTAATATTTACAAAGAACTTCATGTTTACAAAGAACAGAAGAGTTTTGATCTGTTTCTCAAGTTTGAAAACAAGTTATTTTTTTGCTTTCTGAACAGGTTTGCACATGTTACTTGCAAGAACTACAAGAGTCTACAGACTGTGTGTGTGTGTGTGTGTGTGTTTGTGTGCTCATGGACTGTTGACAGGCTAACAAATCAATTTCGATTTTACAAGACACATTGGTCACCACGTTAAAATCTATTCAGGTGCTGAAACATGCTGATGTGCTCTAACCAGTTTCTCACTTCTCACTCTTACCCTCGTCTAGATGAGTTATGATCACATCCCGACGAACACAACTACACACAGACACACACGTGCACACAAACACACCTCAACCTTGGTCAAAGAGCCCCAGATGGTTGTAAATCGTCTTTTATGAGCAGTACTTGATGAAAGCGTTTCCCTGGACACAGTTTTTTTTTTTTTTTTTGGCCTTCTGGCAGGGTGTTGGTTTATTTCTTCACACACCACCGCCTTTATGTGCCATCTCTATCATTCTGCCCTGACAAGGACCAGATACAAGCAACAGTACACATCAAAAGTAGATAAATTATTCAGATTCGTCCAACAGCAGGTGCACAGCTTGCTGGAAAGTTTCAAAGTTTCAGATTTTTAAATTGTCACAAAAATTATGTTGTGGCTAAATCAGCGACGGCAGCAAAGTCAGTAATAGTTACACTATTTCTTAAGTGCGCTCAAGAATGAAAGACTAATAACCACCAAGTGTGGTCTCCAAGCCTCTGTCCAAAATCTGTTAAAATCTCCTCAGTGAGACGCACAGAATTTATTATCATGAACACTGACGTTTATTTTGACTTAATCACACATTTTTGCTGTCTGGTACTACTCAGTGCATCACAAAATTGACTCAATCTGCCACTGAAAATAGTTGTTTCCTGAAACTTCTGGCCACAGTTTTTAGCAAGAAAAAGGTCCATATATAATAGATATGTATTTTTGAGCTTTTTGGAAAAGATTTACAGCAACAGATGGATTCCAAGACATTCCCATTAGCCGAAAAGTTGAGAGTGAACATTAACCAACACCATTAGACAACAGTGTAGGTTAATTAATGAAATAAACATTTCCTGTCGCCCATAATTGTAAACCCAAACCTTTTTGACTTAAAAAGAAAAGAAAAGGGCTGCAGGGTGGCGCAGTTGGTAGCACTGTTGCCTCGCAGCAAGAAGGTTGCCGGTTCGCGTCCCGGTGGGGGCACCGGAATCTTTCTGCGTGGAGTTTGCATGTTCTCCCCGTGCAGCGTGGGTTCTCTCCGGGTTCTCCGGCTTCCTCCCACACAGTCCAAAAACATGTTGAGATTAACTGGTGATTCTAAATTGTCCATAGGTGTGAATGTGAGTGTGCTTGGTTGTCTGTCTCTAAGTGTAGCCCTGCGATAGACTGGTGACCTGTCTGACCCTAAGTCAGCTGGGATAGACTCCAGCCCCCCCGCAACCCTAATGAGGATTAAGCGGTGTATAGATAATGGATGGATGGAAGAAAAGAAAATGTTTTATTAGTCTTAATTTAGACATAACTTAAACAAACAAACAAACAAACAAAACTGACGTCTCCAGCTGTAGCATATAGTGAAACAGTCCTAATTCTAATAGATTTAAATGTGCTCAGGTTGAAGCTGGGAGGAACTAAACAATCAATTTATATTAACAGTGATCATGATCATTACTTAGGCTTCTGGCAATGAAATTAACATGATCGACTGGGATGTTGACATTTTAAATGCGCTCGGCTCATAGAAAGTCTGCTAACAGGAAATAGTCCATGTTCACAAAAACAAATAAATAAAATAAAAACAACTGGTTTCAACTTGGGTACATCTTACATTGGACACGTTATTTCACAGGAATTTTCAGTCACACACTTTGGTCTGAGTTGCTGCACTGCATTATCAGAGGAGAGACTAGAGGCATCTCTGTGCACAGCTGACTGGCTAGCATCTAATACAGCCTGTATGTTTAGGGAACGTCCTTAAATCACAGTGTCTATTGATAAAACCAATAACATTACATTTTTCCTCTAGGGAATGCACTGACTTCAGGTAAAGAAGAACCTTGTTTTAAGTCTTATTTTGATGTAGATTTGTACATTACACAAATGTCGCACAACGTGTAAGCAAAAGAAGTGCTCCATTTTTTTAAATGTGAAAGTGCAATTTAAAATATTTTCGCTCTCAAATCAATGAATAATCCTGAAAACAAAAATATGTGTTATCTTAATGTCATCAAACCAGCCTGTCCTGCTCTATCAGGTGCAAAAAGCCTTCAGAGTGCGAAAAAAGTAAAGCAAGCAGTCTGTATACTTAAGAAAGAAGAAAATGAAATAACCTCAGCATTCCGGTTTCTAATTGAAGACAATGCAATTCTACTGCCATGAATCCTTTAATTTCCTTTATCTGGTTGCCTTGAGTCTCAGCCCTTTGACACTGCTGTGAAAAATGTCTGGTTCTAATGTAGTGAGCTTGCGACTCGGTGAACGGAGAGACAAGAATGATGTGAGTGCAGGAGGGAAGAGGCTGATGGAGACAGAGAGGTCTGCAGCCGTCTGAGACTTAGCTGTACTTCAGACAAGCTTTCAGAGAGGAGACAGAGATAAAGAGCAGAGAGAAAGATCGAGATAAACTCAGAGTTTGGGGGTACGAGAGAAGGAGTTGATTAAAAGGGAAGAAAAAGAAGCAGTGTGGAAAAGATAAATTTGTTGAAAAAAAGGGAAGAAATGTACCCCTAACGCACTAAAAGGAGCTCCTCTTCTTCTTTAATTTGCCGACGGCTCTCTTTGACATTGACCCAGGGGTGGAAAATAGCGGTGCTTCGTCTCTTTCATTCTCTTCCTCTCCATTCTCTCCTTCTTTAATAGACCTCTGAACAAACCTCCAAACACAGTTTGTTTTAGATGGCCAAGATTAGCAATGCTGATACTGACAGAGACAGAGAATGAAACAATTCATTCCATATATATTTCCATATCCATATTTACAGCACTATGTATAGTATTTTACATCAAAAGACAAATTACAAGTCAAACCCACATTTAGTGTAAAGATCCTTTGCCTTCATAAAAGCATCAGTTCTCCTACTGGAGGTGCACTTGGACACAGTTTTTTATGGTACGAATAAGGCTTTCAAAACGATTTGTTCAGCAACTTCACCAGATTCAGAATGCCCCTAAACAGGTCCTGACAAAACCTAGGAAATACGACCGTGTTCGTCTCCTTTTAGAATTCTTACATTGGCTATCTGTACCTCCAATAACTGATTTCTAAATCTTACTACTTGTGTATGAATCATTGTGTTTCTCAGCACCAAATTACATCTTTGACATGCTTGGCCATATGAACCTTGTAGGACCTGATGACATCTGGCCTGTTAGAACAAAACCTGGGGAAGCACAACTTTGTCATCATGCAGTACAGACCTGGAAAAACCTCCCAGTTGATATTTGACAATCCTCAACGTTAATTTATTTCACATCAAACCTAAAACCTTTTCTGTACTACCTACTACTCTGTAGTTTAGGATTATTGTTTGAGCCATGCATCCCATCTACAGTTATCCACCTAATATGCAGGCTACTGTAGACACTATTGAGGCGACTGTACACAGAGAAGCCTCTAGTCTCCACTCAGTAAATCATTAAGTTTATTTAAAATTTTAAACCTGTGTCCTTTACTGTGTTTTTGTTGAATTGTCCAGTGTATAAAATTTACTATACAAATAAAGTTAGCTGAGGTTGTTCAAGCATCTCGAGAGCTTGAGGCTGTTTCTATGTCTTCTTTCTTTTCCTGTAATACCAGACTGACTGCATGTTGTTGAAATCAGGGCTCTGTGGCATCAGGCTGTTGTCTTGTGGCTTAAAACAGGTTATTCTAGCTGCAAATTATCAACCTGCAGAGTGAATTTGGGATCATTCAGAAGTCTCCTTGATGATATTACGCACTCCACAAGGTCTCCGTGCTTTTATTTGTTTCTGGTTCAAGATTTCTGTGTAGCGCACCTCATGATGTAGGTATTACTCATCCTTCCCTCTATTACCTTCAACTGGTTCAAAATGCTGCTGCGACAGTTATCATCAGTTCAAGAAACCAAGATTATATAACTCCAGTACTGGCCTCTGCAATGAGGTGGGAAATCTATTAGCGACACTCCTAATACAAATTCATTTATATTAAACTCCCATTAAAAATTTGCTTACATACGCTGATTGGATTTCTTGAATCATTATGAAAAGTATTAACTGCTTCTGTTGGTCAGTTCTACTGACACTGTATCAACAGAAAAAGGCAGTGGTACAGACTGAATAATCAAGTTATTATTAGACTTACAGGGGTCAGTGATGTTGCTCTGTGCACATTACAGGTGTGATATCCTTTCAAGTTCACAGTCTGTGAAGATGAAGGGATAAAGGTCAGAGTGCTGAGGCTGCAGCTCATCCTCCTCACACAGATCCAAACTAATGGTGCATTCAGGTGGTCCCCTCCAGCTCATATTTGCATTTAAACCGGTGGACATCTGAGACAAAAAGCTACATCAGCGATTAAATAGCAACTGAGGAAACGGCAGCGCCAGTCAAACAGTGTCTGAACTCTGCTCCTGTTTGGTGTCTTCACATGTCTGTGTGTCTACGAGGCATCTGCACTGGAGCAGAGCTATTAGTTTGGGTTTTTTTTGCGATGCGTGACCTGTCACAACGGGAGGCAAACAGAAAAGCCTTGGGCTAAAGTCGCAATCCATCCCTTTTTGTCCCATTCTCACAGTCCCTCAAGTCTCTAATTTTGGCAAAATTATTCCATCATGCTCATAAATTTTATGTGCAACAGCTCTGAGGTGAAGGCAGCGCTGATTGGAGGCACCGAAGGGAGACTTGGTTTACATTGTGCCCTCTGGCTTCTGTTACTCACACAGTTCACGTGATGTATTAACCAGGAATGACGACCGGATATCTGAATGGAACCACTTGGAAAATATGCTGTCATTACCCAATATGGTATATCTGGGAAAAAATCTGAATCCCTCAAGCATTTTTGGAGAACTTTTGAAAAGGTCAGTAACAGGTCAACTAGGTGTCGAGAAAAGGAACTTTAAAGTAGAGACAAATTGATGTAAAACTTCTGATACTGTTAGTGGAGGACAGATCATGACACGGTAAGATTCATGTGACATGTGCAATTTCTCCATGGACCTCAAACTGGAGTAGAGAAGGAAACAGCTGGGATGAACCAACCTTCATGTCGAGGATCATCGCTGGTGACACGAGGTGGGTCTGCAACTACCACCAAGAGAGGAAACAGCAGTTTCACAGTAAAACAGCCACAGTTTATAGGACCAAAGAAGACGTGTTGGGTCAGGAGTGCACCATGTTCATGTTCTTATGCAACAGGAATTAATCCCTCGGGGTCGGACCGTCAGGGCATAGTTCAACTGTTATGCCTTGAGGTGCCTGAGGGAAAACATTTGGCGCAAACAAACTATGAAGCGATGACTCCAACAAGCTGTATGCCCAGTCACACTGCAGCGATTACGCATAGATTTTTTGGCCACAGCAACACAATCATCTCTGTCCATCCACCCTACTCACTAGATTGGACTCTCTGTGAGGAGAGTTTAGGAGATTGCAGATGGTGTGTTGGTGTTGGTGTGTGTATTTACTAGGGCTGGGACTTTAACGCGTCAATTTAGATTAATTAATTACAGAAAAAATAACGCATTCAATCACACCTTTCTCAGTTCTCTAATTTCTAGCACAACGATAACAGTGATGCACACACTCCAGTCGGTAGGTAGCAGCAATGAACCTAAAGTTCACCTGCCAACCTTGAAGAAGATGCGCAGGATGCACAAGACAGTTTGGTGAACAGTGATTGAAGACGAGACCGCATTGTCTTGTTGGGTGGAAAGTTGTTTAAAAAAACAAAACAAAAAAACTTCCTGATGGCAGCTTGGATAAGAGCATGGTTGTGTACAAATTGTGCAACAATGAGCTTTTCGACAAAAACTCTTAAAATGTTGAATGTAATCGCTGTAATTGCACTTTGAGTTTGCACTAATCTATGAATGTAGCAGACAAATGAAAAATGCACAGATAAATATAGATGAAAAATAAACATTTGTGTTGTTGCACTTTTGATTTTTATTGGCACGTCTAAAGTTTTGATCATCCCTCATGTACTCTATGTACAGGTATGCACATTTATTTTCCATATTAGTCTATAGCTTTCTATAGCCTTCCATTGCTTGAATATATACACTACATTTCTGTGCCAGTGTGCAGCATAATGCAGGTACTTTTATAGAAAAAACATGGTCTCTGATGTTAGGTTAGAATTGTATTTTATACCTTCTCCATTGTTTCTGTGGCTGCATGGCATTTTACAAAGGAATTAATAGATGTCCCTATTGATCACTGTGTTTTTCATCAACTGAGCAAACTAGCTAATGATATTTCTCTGTCTTGGTGGTAGCGCCCCATGTTTGTGAATAAAGGAGTCAGAATGGCAAACGTGGAAGGAGAAATTTTTCACATGTAGCCCATCACATCATATGCTTAAAACTGTATTTGCAAAAAATATTAATCACCACCGTTTGATTGTCAGTCAGACAGCCACACACAAGTCTTTGAATCAAGACCCACATTAGCTTTCTAACTAACTTTGCTTTGAAGTAAAACCATGGACTGAACTACCAAACAAACATCCACCAGGGAAAAAAGTGCTTTATAGTAACATCAGTTTGCAGGCTGTGCACATACACATGCAGCTCAAACAGACTGAGCAGCTTAGAAATGTCTCTGCAATGTCTAAAAAATTAGGATGTTAATTGCTGGGATGTTTCTATGACAAGAATCTTTGTATCAATCGTCTCTCCAAAATTGTGTCAGAACTTTATTGGCAAGAGACTGTCATTGAAGCACGTTTTTACCCTGAAAAAGCAGTTTTCCTGTTACAGATGTGTATTACCTTTTTGAAATAGCTAGTGATAGAGCTGTTTTGCCTGTTCACATTTCTCTAAATGACTATTTTCCATGTTTCTCTGTGCAAACGTGGCAACCGGTCAGGAGAGTTTATACAGGAGGGAAACGATTCCTCTGAGTCTCTGCCTGTTTTAGTAAAGACTAATTGGGCCTCTCATTAACAGTATAGCAACCTTCAGCTGTTAATGATGTGGAACTTTTTGATTTGGCTGGCTGGGAGTCAGGAGGTTTGCGTGCAACATCAAGATCAAATTAGGAAGGTCTGGAAGCAGAGCTGAGGAGGAAGTAGCATTAACCTCCTCGTCTGTTGTGTCTGCTGTTTGTTGCCATTAAAGCACGCATTATGAGATGCGCTGTGCAGGTTGCCCTTTAACAGAGACAATTTTCAATTCTCTTTACAATCTGCACTGGTCAAATGCAGGTTAAATTAGCTGAAGTAGAATAAAAAATACTCTTTTTAAAATTGTTATTACTTTCAAAACTGTAGCCAATTGCTCACATAATTTGTTACATCTGTGTTTTTACTGTCTCCTTTGTCTTACTCTCAGCAGACCAACTTTATGGTCCGTGTGAGAAAATGATGGCGAGCAGAAGTCTTTTGTAGGTTCTGGACAATTACTAACACTTATTTTCAACGGCAATTCATCTGTTGATTGGTGTCTTGATTAATTAATTAGCTGTTTTGCATATAGAATGTAAAAATGTGTTTTAATTTGTTTAAAGTGGTTTAATTTACTGTCAGGTGAGGGGAAAAAGCAAAACACATTCAAATAATAATAAAAAAAATTGATATGAGAAAATTTTTAATTTCATTCTTCAGAAATTACTCAAACCAAACAATTGATTACCACAATAGTTGGAAGTTAATTTAGTAATTAACAACTAATCGATTCATTATTGCAGCGCTATTTAGGAAGCAGATTTCAGATGCTGCTTAGAGGTTTGCCAAGAAACTTTCACTGACCAACATCAGAGTGAGACAGAAAAACAAACAAAAACATAAATTCACACACAGATACATATATATACACCCACAGAAATGCGAAACACAATTCAAGTGCTGTCAAGAGCATTTCAGACCAACACACAGCAAAGTAGCCCTCACCCTGGAGCTATGTTGGCCAATCAAAAGTGAAGCCATTGTTGGTTCGACCAAGCTACCAATTGAGACACGGCAAGGAAACCAGTATTCACAGGTCGTCACCTTAGAACTATAAAGTTCCAGCTGACATTCTTGGCAAAATTGAGTTATTTACATTTTCTGATTCTTGGACACAGTATCTCTACAAAACTATGTTTATATGTTTTTTTTTAGCTTTTAATTAACAAAAACAGATAGTTCTATCTGCGATTTCCACTCCATACTGAGCGTTATAAAGTTCTATCTGTGTTGGCCAATCAGAACACAGAATATACAACAATCCACCAATCACATTAATGCTTGCAGCTAGGTAGCCAACTACCATGGCCTGACAGTTAATGGCAGCTTTCTGTCACCAAAATGTCTCAAAGAAGATTAAAAAAGACTAACAGTTCAAGAAATCCTAAGCAAGATTTTTCAAGACAGCAGCAAAAGGAAGAGGTAAGATATTCTTCCTATTTGTGTGTTTTTTTTATTGTTTAAAAGTTAAAAACTACCATTAGCCTATTTAGCCAAGTTAGCTAGCTTAGAAAATCTTACTTCTGTAGCTTTGTTTAATTATTTTGATTGATTAAGTGACTGAATTTGATGTCTATGATGAAATAAATACCCAACAACACCATTACAACTATAAGTCGATGTGTATTGAATTTATTGTGTTATTAGTTTATGTAGTTATTGATTTAATGTAGCTCATCACTCCTCATACTTAACAATGTTGCTTCCTTTCTTAAACAGGAAGGAAAATTCTGATGAAGATGAAGGAAAAACAAATGAGGCTCCAGAAAAGATGCTAATTAAAAATAAAAAAGCAAAAAACAGGGGAATACAAAATTTCATGGATCACATGGATAGGTGGTCCTGAGCTGCTGCAATATCTCGCACCGCCACTGTGGGCCAATTTGACCAGCATGTTTTTAACGTTAACGTGTAATTCTAGTTTCTTAAAAAAAAAAAAAAAAAAAGGTTAGTGTTAAAGAAAACTACAACATGAAAATAATAAGATTGAATGTAATGCAACAAAGATGCATGTTGCATTTTTTTATCGTTAAATTATTGATCTGATTGTTCTGCTGTTTTGTGATTGTAATAAATTGTAATATTGAGCATTTTGTGACCATTTTTTTTCTTCTACTTAATTCACTGTTGAGATTAAACCTGACTTAGATAACAAGTTCAATTGCTATCTTACTGTTAATTGTTTTTGTTGTATATTTGTGATGAACTACACTTACAAATGGGACTTCAACCTGTAGAACCCTTTGGGCAGTGTTCATAATATTATAAAAAAGCAAAATAATGACATTAACTTTTGACCTATTTTTGAAATTTTCATTTGATTCACACATGGTTCTATTCAGAGTTAGACCTGAAGATCTGGAGAGCAAAAATAATTAGCTATTATTCAAGTTTAATCCTGACTAAGGTTATTTACACTAACATAATTATCGATGATCTAACAGATTTAACTGAAGCATAATTGGCCATTTCTAATTATAAAAAATGAAAAAATAAAAACTTGGAAATGCACTTTAATGTTAAAAATCGTTGTTTGTTAACATTATTTGAGTTCTGGAGCACAGGTTATTGTTTTTAATATGTTCTGCAGATAGAACTTTATAATTCCAAATGAAACGGGCCTTTTCAGAATTTGAAAGTTCTATCTGCAAAACACCCACTTCCAAAACTCCCACTTATACATTTTCAAATAGTTTCAAATTACACATTTAGACTCTCTTTTGTATGCCTATAGTTCTCAAGTATTAACACAATTTAATGTTCATTTCATTCTGACTATATGAGCAGTCAAAACTTTAAATGTAAATATCTCAAAACTACCAAGAACGCAGATAGAACTATATAGTTCTAAGGTGACGAGGTGTGTGCTGATTCTGATAAGTTGGTTCCTCAATATTGTGAAGGAAAAATTACTTTGTTTTCTTTATAGTTAAGGCTCTATTTCTTTTAGCCCTTTGAACTTTCCTTGACCTCCTCCCCAAAAGTGTGTGTGATATGTCTGATATATACCAGTCTCTACATTTGCTGCTATAGGACCTTGACCCCATGTAGGTGTATGGCAGGAGGACAGACAGGCACCCTGTAAAGACTGGATTCCACTAGGTGCCGAGCTATCTTCCTGTTTTCCTTTTGTGATAAATTTAGATACAGTCTCCTACCGAAGGACGGTATAAAGTCTTGGGTGAATTTCCACAACAAAGGTAATGGAAGAGAAACTGCATGTTTATGGGTAAAAGTGAAAAAGTTCCGCCTCAACTCTATTTTGGCACCTTTACTATTGCACAAAATTACCTCATGGAGGCAAAAGAGGTAATAATGTACATTCTGACATTACAAGCCATAAACTCAGTTTCTCTCAATCTACATGTCAACACATTTGTGTAAATATCTTCACTCTGGAAGGAGTTTTTCTCTGATCTAGAACCGTGAGGGACCAAAATGAATGATGAAATCTACATTTTGACCCCTTAAAGTCCCACTTCAGTTCTTAATTTAACCCCTAGAATCTAATCTCTGTGTATCAAAGTGAAATATTCTTAGTGAAAGGTTTTTTTTCAATAAAAACAAGCCCAACCTACCTTAAATGGTTGAGCTCTAATGCCACACCATTGCTTCCTCTAGAATATGTAGATCTATTAAGTTCCCATCTCTATTTATATCCTTTTCTATCTCCTTGCTGCAGCTCGAGCAAATCACATCACCTGTGACTCTACTGAAACGTGGTAAAACTACTCTACGCTGAGCAATTACAAGTTGTTATGTGGAAATTTTAGCCATCTACAGAATGTTTGAGCCAGAAATTGATTCTGGAGAGGCATAAGGTTAGGGAAAGTTCCTAATGTTCTCTAAGCGTGTTACATATTAAACCCCAAAGTCATGAATCCCTGTTTTGCTCATAATATGTCTTCCAGAATATAAAGACCCCCATATGGACATGTTAAGTAAAATAATAATAATAAACAATAACTTAATTATCACCCAAGGGAATCTTTAACACCATTTGCGAGCAAGACTGCAAAAACAGGAAGAATCATTGCTTAATGCGCAGTTCTTTGGAAAAATGTACCAAATCTAAGAATAAAATTGTGATATTTCATCGCTTTATTTTATATGTCCAAATTAAATGCAACCAAGAACAATGAATGGTCACGTGAAAATTCTGTGACCCTTCGGCTGAACTGCAGGCAGTGTTTATGAAGAGCAGGTAGGAAACAAGTATGAAAACTAATGTGAAAGACTGAGAGCAAAATAAACTCACTGGTCTGAATACGTGCATGAGTGAAATTTCTGTTGTCGTTTTGAAAGGCATCAACTAACGTGAATCCTCAATGTTAAAGTACAAGCATCACAATTCAAGCAGCGTAAACCATCTGATGATCCCACCAGCACAGTGGTGCTGTGCTGGTGGGAGGCAGTAATAGTTCCTTACTTTTTAATAGGAGTGTGTGTGCACAGCAAAATGCTAGTTTCCTACCTCTTCTGTTGTCTATAGAGCTACATACTTGATGAATCACTATGCGCCGCACAGTATTTTCACCCTAAGAGTCCAACGGAGAAAATGCCTCTAGGCTTTTTGGTCTTTTTGTGAAATGGTATGGGGTTAAAAAATACCCCTGTACGTGTGGACAAGGTCTTAACAGCCCCTGAATCCTCCAGAAGTGCCTCGGGTGAAGCTGCGCTGCATCATCCTGATTACTCTGATCAATTCCAGCTGCTCTGTATTTGCCACAGGCCTTTTTCACAGCAGACATTTTGACTTTTCCTAGCGAGATAAGCCCCAATGTTGCTGCTAACACTGCTCTGCTACAGCGTCCCAGTAAGCCCTGACAGTGAGCCAACATGCACGACACCAGAAACCTGAAAGTGAAGCAGCTGAATGAAATTGCACATTTGCATCTGTGTTTGTCCATGTCAAGATGTCTGCTGTGAAAAAGGCATATAAAGGAAGAATTTTCTAGGTCTTCCTGTCAGTTAGTCAAGTAGCTCTTTTTTTCCCACAATGTAGTTTCTTAAATATTCAGAAAATCAATCTGCTGTCGGCTTCGTGCCAGTAACCTGCCTATGTCTTCAGATTCCTGCCTTCACCTTCATCATCTTCACCTCTATCCTCCCACTGAGCTGCCTTTAAGGTGACCTTATTCCGCAGCAGGATTCTGCTTCTGGATTTGGGTCTTTTGCTGAAATCCAGTTAACTGACATACATAATTTGGCCATTAAAAGTTTCTTAACCCTCTGAAGTCCCAAACCTGCAAGCGGGTTCAACCCGTTATGGTGCAAGTGACCATATTTGGTAACTTCCTTCGACGTTCAATATGTCCACTATGTGCCTCTCCTTGAGGTTGAACAACCATGTGCACTTTGATTTAGTTTTTAGATTAGTGCCAATATCACTACCTTACAAAAAATGTCACGAAACAAATGTTCCAGGCACTTTATAAACGCTTTGTTACTGGTTTTAGAGATTAGTGCCAATATCACAGGAAAAATGTTACTAAATGAACTTGCCAAGCACTTTATAAATACTTTGTTACTGGTTGTGTAAGTAGCATTACCTCAGACTAAAATGTTTCTAAATAAATGCTGTTCGCAGTTTGTTACTTTTTCTTTTATTTATTATAAATTCCCTTATTTTTTAACCATAGACAGGCAAGTTCCCATATATGGTAACTTTAGTAATCTTGATTTGCAACATTTTTTTTTTAAAATTACAAATGATGGCGGCGCGCACAGATGCAGCAGCTCGGAGATCCTCTCGTCGACCCTAAACCCCTCCAAGTCGAAGGAACTAACTGTCGACTTCAAGAGGTGTAAACCGGACATTCAGCCCATGACTATAAACGGGGACAGGGTGGAGATGGTGCCAGACTTCTGGTTTCTGGGCAGCTACATTGGTGAAGACAGTAAGCTGGGGAGAAACTTGTTCGTGAGACGCTGCAAGATACATTCTTCAGGGTGAAATATCTTTCAAGAGTTGATGTGCAGAGTAATGTTTTTTTTTTTTAAAAAGGCTTGTTTGAAGAGGTTTTACAGGTATGTGGCCACCTTTGGCCATTTTGAAAAGTTGTCAATACTGATTCCAGATTTTTTTTTGTTTGTTTGTTTTTTTGTAAAATAAACATTCAATGAAATTCAATTTTTTTAAATGATGTATGGTGTTATAACTGGATCACACTGCACCAAATACACTTTTGACTTCCCTCTACCTCTAGCCATGCTTGTGCTGTTTCCATAGAGGTGCAGGACTTTATATTGCAGTGAAAAATTGAGTCCACAGAGGATAAAAATGTGACAAGAGCTAAGAGAAACTGCTTGGAGTTTAGAGTGTTAATGATGCTGCAGTATCATATAAAACCATCTGTGAGAACTGACAGTAAAACATGAGCATTTTTCAGAAGCTAAAAATGGAAAAAGAACTTTGCCCGTATGTGCTTTGCCCCACTGAAACGTAATTCATTATTCACAGTCACCTCTCCTTTGCTCTACACTCGTATAAAAACCTACAGTGCTGCGGTGCCCAGACGTCCATGTGTTTGCAGAGCCGGACTGTCGGCGATGTGAAGTCTGTTAACAGCCATCGCACACTTCACTGTGAGCACCCTTCAGCAAATGACTGGCTGCCCTTCTGCCCACTCAGACTGTCAGCTGTAATGACATTTAACCATTCTGCTGAATTGGGCAGAAGTCTCCATGCAGGTGTGTGTGTGTGTGTGTGTGTGTGTGCAGTATTACCTTGTGGATACAGTGGCTGTATTTTCAAATATTTATCAGGTGTAAGTCTATTCTGACATCTGGGAACATGTATTAAGTGGTTCTTGACCTTTCAGGCAGGTAGAAAAGAGACCAGCAGCCTATTCTCATGTCCTTTTTTTATGGTGGGAAGCATATTGTATCTTTATCCCTTTATTGTTACTTGACATTTCGATGTTTTACTCTTCAGAGATCAGGTCATTAGTGGCTTCAGTGTTCAGTGTGAGCACCTGAAAAGACTTTGTATTTTCTGTTCAACTTTTCAGTTTAGTTACACTTAAAATGCGGCAAAAGCTGGTATGAACTGTTGCTGTTGGCTTCTACTTATCTGTAGCTGGGTTGAACCGCGGTACGTAAAATCTGCAAGAGTCCTATTAATCAGACTGATGAAACACATAACCTGGACTTTATTTAATACTGTTAAATGTGATACATAAAAGAGAAAAATATATTTATCTACCATTAGCTTGGTGCAATCTCTGTATCATTGTCAATTAAGGTCAACTGTCAAATTTGTGCTGCAACTTCCTGTTAGTTTGCTTTTCAACAACACTTTCTTAGCTGTTTGAGACCACTTCTTGCTTACAAATCTTGAATGTATCAGACAGTTTCTGGCCTTTAGATAACCCCGATAGTGAAGAGGACGAGAACAGAGAAGAGAACTAGCTGTACAATAGACATTCTTTTTGTTTTTATTGCTGCACTTAACATGAAAAATGCAAAGAAAAAAGATTAAATGGTTAGTGACTGAAGATGAGTGGTCAAGGAGGACTGTAAATTCTGCAGAGAGAGGACTAGAGGACGGATTAAGGTGAACTAAGGCCCTGTTCACACCTGGTATTAACATTTAACCACAGTGGACAGATTGAAGTTAGACCTACCGTGACAAGCTGGCATAATGACCTCAATATTTTAAGCCACGTTTAATGTTTTTCTAGAAGTTCATTCGAATGAATGTTTATCTTTCGTATCGTGATGCCTTCATTTTTGGCTCCAGTTATTGCCGTCAGGACTACATTTTGTGATAAAGGTGGTGGCATCAGAGTTTGATGTGGTTAAATGTAAAAATTTAATTAAATTAAAAGACCCACAGTTTTAGAAGTATTCAAATTATCACAAAAACAAAAAGGGGCTTTAAACACATGTACAGCTAACTGAAACTATACATTAGCCAGCAGTCACTTCCAAGCTGCTGCTGTAAACCACTAAAATACAGATTTTAGAACTGTGACGTTCGAAAAACTCGGCTGTATTTTAAATTTGTCTTTACTTATCATAGAATTAAAACTGGTTTGAATTTAAACTTGTCATTTTGCTCTTGTAGAGGAAAATTAATTGCTCAGATTAATCACCTTAAAGGTCAAATATTCAATAGATTAGTTAACACACTGCAAAAACAGCCCTACTTGAAATAAGCCAAATATTCTTAAATCTGGTCAAATTTTCTTGTTTTAAGCAAAAAAATCTGCCAAAATGTACTTGGCTAGAATCTTAAAACTAGCCTATATATCTGGCCACTTTAAGACCATAATGTGTCTTAAAACGAGAAAAAATAGGCGAAAATGTAAGAAATGTTTGCCTGATACAAGCAAAGAAACTCTGTTATGTAAGAAATATTTTCTTAAAATAAGTGTTCTGATTTGTTGATTAAGCTGACTTTCAGACTGTTTTACTTAAATTAAGAATTTACACCTTAATTAAGGTTTCCAGTTAGGGGGGAAAAAAAGCTTACAATGAGATGGATTTTCTTAAAACAGAACATTTTTTATCTTGTTTTTTTTCCTGGCGTTTTTGCCTTTATTAGTCAGGACAGTGAGAGAGTGAGACAGGAAAGGGGGGAGAAGAATGGGGAGAGACTTTGCAGCAGACTGTCGTGAGCGGGAATCGAACTCACGACCACCACGCTGAGGAACTACATCCACTGTTCATGTGTCGCCCGCTCAACCAGGTGAGCTATAGGGGCGCATCAATGTTTTTATTCTTTATTAAACTGGCTTTGAGAAATTAGACCTCAACAATAAGAATAATAATAATAAGCTAAAAGTAGCTTAGTACAAGACACAATTTCTTCAAAAAGGATTTTTTAAAAAAGCATTCTTCATTTTTTTCATTAAAGCCATTCAGGACAGCTGGAAGTTTGACATCACTCAAGTCAAATCATGGCAAAATAAATCCTGCCACTCTCAAGAAGTGCATTTTCCAACTACTTTAACATAGAACTGTGTAACATTTTTACTGTCTAAAGTGAGTATACCAGAATATATTCCATATTTTAACAATATACAACACTGCAGCTATCAAAAAGTGCACAAGCCCTAATCCTATTCTAACAGCATAACAATAATCGAGCAACATTCTAGTTGCCAGTGTCAAAAAAAATTCCAGCAGCATACAAATGAATTCAAACTATAATTGGTGTAGTTTCTTAAATTGAGAACTTTAGCAATTTGTCTTACTCTTAAAATAAGAAAAACAATCTTGTTCCTCTGCTGGGATTTAATGTGAACCATTTGAACCACCACATTGTTGCTTGTTACTAGTAATTCTAGCTCAATATTAGCTGTAAAATCTTATTAAGAAAAAGTTAGATACATTTTCTTAAAATTAGACAAATTTTCTTAAGCAAAAACTTACTTGTCAAGATTATTTTACTTTTTAGACAAAAAATAAGAACAATTTCCCAGAAACAAGACTTTTTTTGCTTTCTTAAAGATCCTTTTTTGCAGTGCAGAGTACAGCTGTCACCAATGTCACTTCTTTGGATCAGATCTTACTTTTCCACTGTATAAGGAAATATTAAATTTCTGTTTACAAAGACAGAATGCGCTGTTTTTAGCCAGTGGTGGATGGCAGGAATGCACTTTCCATGCCTAGCAATGAAATTAAAAGAAGTCGTCATCAATATTTTGGCTGTGGTTGCAGTTACCTGCTGTTATGCTTTAACAGAGCACTGTTGGTCATCAATTGAACACATTGCCATATATGTTGCTAGAAAAAAAAAAAAAGCCATATACAACCCAGACCACCTCTGAATGTGGTATGAGTGATTGGATCTCAATGTTTCCTCAATGCATTTTAGGTGTGTTCACATCTGTAATTAGAATACATTTCTGATCAGACCGCTGAGATGCAGGTGAATCCAGGGTGTGAACAGGGTCGAGGCTTTCAGCCAAGCTCTGCTTTCAAACCTAAATGAAATAATACTAAATAAATGATTCCACTTCTGAGAAATTCAGATTTAAAATGAATGATTTTCACTGGCAAGAGCAGCTGATGAAACAGGAGGCAACAACAAACACTGAATATTTTTTTCACCCCACTCTCAACACCTGCTGGACTAAACTCACAGACTCCGTCCAACTTGGTCTGATCTCTCGTACGCCTAAATCATGCTATTGCAATCCTTAATCCTTTTCATGTTCCCTTGACTTTCCAACTAAATATGTTCATGGCAGTTAATTATGTCTTTGGTTGAATAGAATAGAATAGAATAGAATAGAATAGAATAGAATAGAATAGAATAGGACTTTATTGATCCCTTTGGTGCAAACCTCAGGGAAATTGTTGAAATTGGTTGCTCATAGGACTTAGTTTCAGATAGAGATGTGTTAATAAAGTCCTAAGTAGCATGAAGCAGTAGTATTGACTGTCAAAGGTGAACTAAACCACAACCAAAGAACATTTCTTTGTTATTTTACACAGATGTCAGGCACTATATGAACTTTATTTTTAAGAGAACAATCTTGTCCCACACTTTTAGCGATGCCATTCTTGAGTTCTCTGCTCTCCAAGTCATGATGATGGAGGTTGTTGAAGGAGATCTGGATGGACACCTGCAGCGCCGGTGTCTTTTATGACACCATTACCATAATGCTGGTCATTAATATGGAAGACTTCAAGATGCATGTAGCAAGCGATAAATCAAAGGCCGACCTTGAGACTTGAGCTGTGGAGATTCTTTCCCTGGATGCACTTCATAGGGTCGGAGCTGCTACCTGTGGCTTTTTCAGTTTTTGGATTTCTTTCACTTCTTGTTGGCCTACATCTAAAAGCTGCTTCTCAGTTATTCCTTAATAATGATGTTTCCTTTGAGGCTTCAATAATTAGTTTGTTGTTTCGTACCTAGATTTTGACACTAAGCTCTTTATATTCTTTGATTAGTCTCAGCGATTCACGCAAATTTCTAAACATCAAACTGAAGACCAATGCTGGAGCTTTATTCTGTGATCCAGTACAGCAAAAAGCTAAATTAATTGTCTAATTTCATATCAAAATCTTTAAACATTATCCCAAATGTGTTAGACACTCTCTGCTGGTCGGGGAATCTGTCTCCTTCAAGAAATGCGGTTCAAAAGTCTCACTATACATCCGTTATTATTAGTTTTACGCTGAACCTAAGTAAGTCTTGACCTTGGAAAATTGTTTAAAATACCACAAATGTAAGGTCAGCAGTTAAACAGAAGAGGTTACAGCTTTGGCATAAGAACACATTCCCAAATTCACTGTTTTCTTTTTCCTACTTCTGCCATTTGCCGTTTCTCATTCCCTGCAGATTTTTCACATTTCTCCCCTGACCTTTACAAAATGACCAGCAAATGGGAGGTGTATTCATTTCCCTTCTCTTATTGTTGCTTCTTCCTCCAAATTATCATTTGACCTTCACTGCTGTCCGATTCCCTCGCTACAGCTCAGTAAGGATGCTGGAGTGCTGCCGACACGCTGACAGACAGGATTCTGTAGGTTTATCTCCGAAAATGTAAAAAATGAATGATGTGGAATAAAAAAAATGTCTCTTGTATTGCAAAAAAAAAAAATAGTACACCATCTGCAATTATTCATTTAGATACAATATCACTTGTAAAATTAGAAAACTAATCAAATAATTCATTCAATATTGTTTCCTTCAGACAAACAAAATAAATGGCAAAACACCGTGTGGGAACAGATAACTGGCAGCTGATTTGTAATTGCAAAGTCACATTTTGAAGGTACGTTTTATCCTTGTTCAGTACTGGAATTGCGGTATTATAACCCAGTCTCCACAAAATTACTTTCCTATACAACTGAACTGCATACCCACTTTGGACTACATTTGTTTGAAACATATCAAATACAACGTTCTACGTACATAATTCAGCGTATCTTTGCCATTGACTGGTTTACTGTCTGCCCTTTTCAGCCAACCAATTATATAGATGTGGCAGGACCTGTCACCCTGGTAATCCAGACAATTGAGGAGACACAACAAATATGTAGTGAAACAGCAGTATTTTAACCCAAACCATGACATTTTTCCTCAACCTAACTCAGTAATTTTAGTGCCTGACCATAACCAAGCTGCCAACATGTAAAAGTGCCTAAGAAAGCTGGATATTTTCCTAAATTTAACCATTTAGTGCTGGTACCTAGACCTCAGAGACACTCAAAAAGAATGTGAAAATGGAAAATAAAGAATGATTTAATTTGAAGACTGATTGCCTCTCATCCATGGCAGGATGCAGACTCTGGTCTTCTGGGTAAAAGGCTGGTTGCTGGTTTCTTCAACCAACCAACTGTCCTGTGCATTAATGCAAACTTTGTTGCTTTTTCAAACTAAAAACATCCATCCATCCATCATCTATATACAGCTCAATCCTCTGTAGGGTCGCGGGGGGGCTGGAACTATCCCCGCTGACTCAGGGCCAAAGCAGGGGACACCCTGGACAGGTCACCAGTCTATCACAGGGCTACACTTAGAGACAGACAACCAAGCACACTCACATTCACACCCACAGACAATTTCGGATCACCAATTACCTCAACATGTTTTTGGACTATGGGAGAAAGCCGGAGAAAATGGAGAGGACACACGCTGCACGGGGAGAACATGCAAACTCCACACATAAAGATCCCAGGCATTCTAACTGGGACACGAACCAGGGATCTTCTAGCTGTGGGGCGACAGTGCTAACCACCGAGCCACCTGAATTAATTTCATGTACATTCAAAATAAGCTTCAAAACTGTTGGGGTGTTTATCAAAAAAACTGGAAACATCTTTGTGGAGAACAACCTGCTCTGCCTTATTTTACAGGGTAACTCCTACAGCTGGGTGTGGACAGGTGTGGTGTAGTGTTGTAATATGATCACCTGGTAGGTTCAATACTGTACAGGACGTGGACTGAACAAGCAGCAGCTACCAACAAGCAGGATTATCAGTTTGGGAGTGCTTACTTTTTAAATCCTCAACATTCCCCAAACAAACAAGAGTGACAATGACCAGTTTACACCTCTGGAAAGACAGTGGCACTCAACAAAGTCAGAAGAATCACAGTTAGCCTGGAAAGAAGTTTCTTCGCCTGTAAAAAAGTGATCCACAAGACGAGAACTGCTTATTATTTATCCATAATTGAGGAAAACAAGAACAACCCCAGGTTTCTTTTCAGCACTGTAGCCAGGCTGACAAAGAGTCACAGCTCTGTGGAGCCTTGTGTCCTTTAGCTCTCAGTAGTGAAGACTTTATGACCTTCCTCACTGATAAAGTTTTGAATATTAGACAAAAAATCATTAGCATGTCTGTAGGTGCAGCAGCTCTGGATGCATCCATAGGACCAGGTTTATACTTAGACTGCTTCTCTGCTGTAAATCTCTCAGAGCCCACATCGATAGTAAATTCTTTTAAACCAGCGACATGTCTGTTAGACCCAATCCCAACTAGACTGTTCAAGGAAATTTTTCCTCTAATAAATACAGCAGTATTAAATATCATCAACTTCTCTATATTAACAGGCTATGTACTGCAGGCTTTTAAATTAGCTATAATAACACCACTACTTAAAAAGCCTACTCTAGATCCACGCATTTTAGCGAACTATAGGCCCATATCCAACCTCCCTTTTATTTCTAAAATTCTTGAAAAAGTTGTTGCAAGCCAATTATGTGATTATCTGCATAGAAATGGTTTGTCTGAAGAGTTTCAATCAGGTTTTAGATTGCATCATAGTACAGAGACAGCAGTGGTGAAGGTCACTAATGATCTTCTTATAGCTTCAGAAAGTGGACTAGTTTCTATATTCGTTCTGCTGGATGTCAGTGCTGCATTTGATACAGTGGATCACAGCATCTTGTTACAGAGACTGGAATGTTTAATTGGGCTTAAAGGAACTGCACTAAATTGGTTTAAATCATGTTTATCAGATAGATTCAAGTTTGTTTGTGTTTATGATGATTCTTCCACCTGTAGTAGAGTTAGCTGTGGAGTTCCACAGGGCTCTGTGTTAGGACCTATATTTTTTACCTTGTACATGCTCCTTTTGGGCAATATTATTGGGAAGGACTGCATAAATTTCCACTGTTATGCAGACGACACCCAGCTATATTTATCTATGAAGCCAAATGAAACCAATCAGCTGGTCAGACTCCAGGCATGTCTGAAGGACATAAAGGCCTGGATGACCTGTAATTTCAGTCATTTGAATTCAGACAAAACTGAGGTTATTGTATTTGGTCCTAAACACCTCAGAAACGAATCGAACCAGATAGCTACTCTAGATGGCATTGCCTTGGCCTCCAGTTCTACTGTAAAGAACCTTGGAGTTATTTTTGACCAGGACGTCGTTTAATAGCCATTTAAAACAAGTTTGCAGGACAGCCTTCTTTCACCTACGTAATATTGTAAAAATCAGGAGCATCCTGTCTCAGTGGGATGCTGAGAAACTAGTCCATGCATTTGTAACTTCTAGACTGAACTATTGTAATTCCTTATTATCAGGATGTCCCAGTAACCTCCATCTGATCCAAAATGCTGCAGCCAAGGTTCTGACAGGAACCAGTAAGAGAGATAATATTTGTCCTGTATTAGCTGCTCTTCATTGGGCTCCCTGTAAAATCCAGGATAGAATTTAAAATCCTGCTTTTACCATATAAAATTCTCAATGACCAAGCTCCATTTTACCTTAAAAACCTTATTGTGCCGTATCATCCTCACTGAGCCCTTCGCTCTCAGACTGTAGGTCTACTTGTGGTTCCCAGAGTTTCCAGAAGTAGAATTGGAATCAGAAATCAGCTCCCAGTTTGGGTTTGGGAGGCGGACACCCTCTCTACTTTTAAGATTAGGCTCAAAACTTTCCTCTTAGATAAAGCTTATAGTTAGGGCTGCTCAGGATCACTTGAACTGTCCCTTAGTTATGCTGCTATAGTTTTGGACTGTCGGGAGGTTATAATGATGCACTGAGCTCTTCTCTCTTCCTTACATATAGTTATAACCACCATTACATATCACTAACTCTGTGTTTCCCTCAAGGTCCTGTGCTTGTTCTCTCTGCAGGCGTCTCTGGATCCGGAGCTTCATGTCCCTGACCTGCAGCCGCTGGCCTCACGACCCCCAAAATACTTCATATTTATTTTTCCTTTCTATTGCTTGCTCCCCATCTTCTATCCTGTCCCCCCCCCCCCCATCCCCACTCGCACCCAATCGGTCGAGGCAGATGGCCGCCTTCCCTGAGCCTGGTTCTGCTGGAGGTTTTTTTTTCCCTCCTCCTTTGGGGGGTTTTGGTTCCTTCCCACCGTTGCCAACCGCTTGCTCAGAGGGAGTTCAAAGGCTACTTTGGACTGTTGGGTTCTCTGCTTGAATTTGTAAGGCCTATACCTTACTTTGTTAAGTGCTATGTGATGACATATGTTGAAAACTGTGTTATACAAATAAAATTGAATTTAACTGAAACAGATCAGATAGTCAGTCCTGCATACAGAATGTGCTTTTTTTTTTTAAATACACTTTACTTCTTGATTCCCCTTGATTGTAAATTACAGTGTAAGAAATTATCATTTTTAAAAACCTGTTACCTTTAATTTCTTGCATAATTCACAATATTTTACAGATTTTCCCTATTTTGGTAATAGCAGATAAATGAAAAGAAAAGGAAAAGATTTACTAGTGAAGCATTACAATAATAAAAAAAATCAGCCAAAACTCTAAATAATTTCTGTATCAAAATCTGGAATTTTACAAATAGTAACTGGTTCTTGAACAATGAACATGCAATTACACAAGACATCATTATCATTACTTAATATCTGCCATTATTTGAAAGAAAAAAAATCTGTATGCTAAGGATTGAAAAATATGAAATATTCTTTTCACTGTCATTTTACAGACCTCCCTGTTTTGCTAAATGACAGATAATATCTAGGAAAATCACATTTTAAACAGTATTATTTTACATGCTGACTGCAAAAACAAAAAGAAAAAAAAAGGCTCCATAAAAACATCTGTGTCTTTACAGATACTAATTTGTGATTTTTCTATGTGTGACCATTAAGTACAACATTTTACGGTATTTAAATCAGGTTAAAAAATAAATTCTAAAAGACCCATACTTTACATATATTTACAATTATTTTTACATACATTTTTTTTTTTTATTTATTTATTTCATCCATTCCCTTGCCACTATATTTTTTTTTTACCATTGTTTTTAAAACCTTTTTGTTGTTGTTGTTTTACAGTGAGTTTCCTAAATCCTGAGTCCTTCACAGTGGAATTTAAGAGCTGTCAGGGACACTTGGATCTGCAATTGGTGACTTGTGAACTTCTTGAGTCAGATTCCTCTTTTTAAAATAACACAGCCAGAACACAGTGTCTGAGAGTCACACCTGCTGCTGCTCAGAGTTGTGATCAGGATTTATTTCTCCGAATGTTTTCATGCCCTCTGTGACCAACCCCATCACAACCAGTACGACCCAGCACATCTTACATTCTGGTAAGCAGTAACAAGAAGAAGAAGAAAAAAAAAACACACACACACACACACACCTCTGGCATTATTACCGTCCTCTGTGAATGCACACAAACACACCACATACCAGCTCCCAGCAGCGGATGCATGCAGGCGCCATGCACACACATCTCCCCGGCAACTGTCTCCAGCTCCTCTCCTCTCTTGTTCTGCCTCCTCTAATATCTTTTCAGCCTGTTGTATCTGCACCCACTGGAATCGTGTAATAACAGCTTGTCAAGGCTTTTTGTGCCGGGAAACATTTGCATATTCAAATGCGTCGAAGGAGTGAAGCTTGCCACGGCGGATTCTCTAATGTGCATCTTCACATTGTGGATTTGTGTACACGCTCTGCACAGCTAATGGACGCATCAGGCTCATTGTATCTTCTATTTTTTTTTTTTCAGATTTTCACAATAAAATAAAACACAGCGCTCGCTCTCCTTCGCGCACCCCACCTGCATATTTATTGTGTTTGTGCATGTGTGAATTCCCTCATAGCCATGCACCAACACATTTCTGATTTACAGCTCGTTTATTCCCTGCCAAGAGACACTATCAGCCTACAAATAAAAGATAATGGAGGCCAAGTAAACACTGAGTGCACTGAGACCATTCCAACTCTGCAATTTTATCACATCCACAGATATAGAGATTTCCTTTAAGGGCTTTTCGAATCACACCAGTCCTGCAGATACTTTCAGTTTTATTTGCAGTTTAAGGTTTCCAGATAATCGTCTCCGAGCCTCTGCCGCTTCACAATACAATGGAGCTAAATGGAATTTTATTTGTGGCATTCAAATCATTCAAAAATGACATTTAAAAACTCCACAGAGATGTCTCTTTTCAGAAACAATGTTCCAGCAATTTCGGAACAATTTGCAGACCTCGCCGCAGAACTTTATCAGAAGAAACGGGGGGAATTCTGTTCTGGAATGAGACGCTGCCGTTGAGTTTTTCGAATTTTACTCGCTTAAGCGCCACATGCTGAGTTCTTTTCACTCCATTGTGCTGCAGTGGAGGCAGAAATCTCAGCAGCAGATATGATAAAACCTCAGCAAATTAAACCAGACTTTCTACATGGATAAACACTACAGGAGGTAATTAGGAATGTTACATCTTGTTAGGATTTGTCTGAACTGAAATTTTAACTCTTGGTGCGCGATAATCAACTTTTTAATAAATACATGATCAAACATGCTGCATTACTTTCTTCTCACAAGTGCAAAATGAGAAAAAAGAAAGTTTGTCAGTGCCTTTTAAAAACAACCCCATGACTAAACTACATGTAACTTACACAGTTAATTCCAACATTGTCCTAACTCATGCCACATTTTTCATTTACAGTGATTTTTCACTGAGCCATAGGATTTTTATTTTATTTTACAAAATATTTCTTGTTCAAAACAACTCAAACCATACATCATAGTAATCAGTTCAAGTCACTACAGCAATCTAGCACGACAAGATATGTTTTTTTTTTTTTTTATTCTGTTTATTTACCTCAAATGTGTACAAGCATTAGGTTTTACAGTTCGATAGTTAGTGACAAAAACTTATTGTTTGTGTGACAGGAACTGCAATTTCACTTACTTTTTCTCAGATTTGTCTCCTTTTTCGTGCCATGTCGTTTCTATTAAACCTAAATTTTTCTCAAGTTTAATAATTTTCTAAATGCTTTGCTATATATTAACATAAGCAGATTTTGGTTTTACGTTTGGGTCCGGTGGTCTTTTTCCACTGAATCTGCACTCATTCATTCGACTTGAACACACAATAGGTGTTTTCACAGCACATAGTTTGGCTTGTCATAGAAGGAAAAGCACAGGTGTAATTGTTAACAGCAAAAACGGCTGCGTTCCACCTAATGGAACTCATTCCAGGATGTTTGTATTGTGCCGTCTGGCTCGCTGTCATGGCTTAACACCTAATGTGTCTGAGCCATCATTAAAAGAACTGCCTCAGCTCTGCTTTTCCTGCAATGAAGAGTCAAAGTGTCTGCAGACAAAAGAGCTTTGAAAGGTTTTATGGCTTTAAAACAAAATTGTTCTGCTTTTGCAACCATTATTTAGACAGCTGAAACTGGTAATTCAAAACATACAGGGTTTTTTGTTTTTTTTCTGCTGTCTACGTAGTTTTGTGTTCTTTTCACTTTATTTTCATGCTTTGGGTGAATTCTCATTGTTAGAATAAAGGGTAACTTAAAGCTACAGCAGAATACTAGGACGGCAAAAAATGATTATACAGTCATGAACAAAAGTTTACGTTCACTTGTAAAGACCATATGTATCATGGGTTGAGTTTCCAGTGACTCCTATTTTCTATGATGGAATCACTGAAATCCGTGCTATTTGTCACAATAAACAATGACGCATTTTGGTTCTTTCATAGATTTATTAAAGGTCATCTGAAAATGACTAAATCTGCTGGGTCAGAAATATACATACAGCAATGCCAATATTGTGTTAAATGTCCCATTTCACCTCAACTAGACACTTTGTTGTATCGTTGACCTTCCTCTTGACAGAATTGGTGCAGTTCAACCAAAATTGTTGTCCACAGGTTCTTGATGGAGTTTCAGTCAGGACATTGGAAAAACTAGTCTAAAACCTGATTGAACCATTTCTTTACCACTTTTGTGTGTTTGGGGTAATTGTCTTGTTGGAGCGCCCAACTGCATCCAAGACTCAACTGTCTTTAAAAGAGAAGGGAAACTTTTCTTTGCAACTGTATGTATAGTTTTTTATTGTTGATTAATTTGTTGATTATTTTCTCAATTCAATATTTGGTTGATAGAATCTCCGAAAATAAAATGTTAACCAGTGGATTCTCTCCAGAAGCTGTTGTGATGGCACAGTGTGAAAAGAGTTAAAAGAACAGACCATGACAACAGCAGACGATGGAGAAGATGGTGCAAATCAATCCACACATTCATAATTGAGATACTCAGTAAATAAGGTTCACTCTTTCGTTCAGAGGCAGTGATTTCAAAAGCCAACATCTGTCTAATAACATCCAAGCACGTTTCTGCTGCACATGCTGCTTCTGCAACTAATTATATTTACTGTTGATTAATCTGTCAGTTATAGGTCAGGGTGATATGGCCAAAAGTATTTATCACAATATAAATGAGAAAATTAGCAATAACGATACAACTGACCATATAATTGATGCTCAACAAAATAGTGCACAACTTTTCGCGATATTTCAATTTCATATCATGCCCTAATATTACACCGGTATTGCCGTGCATGGTATGATATGGCCCAGCCCTAGTCCGTTATTTTATTAATGAGTTGGTTACCTTGTAATTCTATAAAATGACAGAAAATGGTGAGATACCCGAAGATGTTCAGCTTGCTGTCACAGAAAAGGACATAAACCAGAAAATTTAAGAAGCTGAAATCAGAGCAGTTATACATTTTTTCCTTTTTAGAGTTACTCAAACCACCTATTTTGATAGTCACAATCGTTAATTTAATAATCGACTGATTTATCGTTGCAGCTTGACAGGATCCATTGATATTTCAAACAATCTTATGCTTTTGACTTTTTGCATCCATTTTTTCCTTTTTCTCCTCTGTTTCTCCGTGGCAACAACTTTCTGCACAAAGCCACATCCATAAAATAATGGTTTTCTTACTTCAATAATGCTTTTAGGAATGGATGGGAGAACAAACCTGCAGCAAGGTTCGACATTGTTCAACTGGAAGCCGTTATTGGAGCAAATAAATGGTTGTGGATTGACATGTTCAACTGTAACACATGGGTGTAATGTCTGGCTGTCTATACACCAGCATAAACGTCCATGTATTGACTTTGTACTATATCAGAGGTGTGCTGATGCTAACTGGACCTCTGTGTCGTGTCGGCGTAACCCTCGTGGGCCAGCAGCTTCACAGCATTAGTTATGGCCTGTCAGGCCTTTGGAAGCCGCTTTAAATGGGCTCGTCAATGAGAAAACACATAAGCATCTATATTGCTGGAGGCTGAAATATGGAAAGCAATGAGCCTTTCATAAACCCAGTTGCTCTCCGAGTGTTGAGTCATCACATACATTGATGACAATTTCAATACCCTCATTAGCGAGCACACACACACACACACACACACACACACACACACACAAAGAGTCATGTTTCCATCACTTTAGACACTGCATTTACTTAAGCAAACCTAAACCATAATCCCTGCTTTTTTAAAGTCCTAAATCTTACACTAAACATAACCTCAAACCAAGTCTGTACCCTTAAAATTTACATCAGGAATTAATGCAGGTCCCCACAATGTGACTCTCTAAACTGGTTTATGTCCTCACAACATAGGCAACGTAAGTGTGTGCGCACGCACACACACACACACACACACACACACACACACACACACACACAATGACAGTGCGTGCAATAGAAGCACTTCTAATATTTCTTGCCTAATTGTAATGGGTGATGTGACTCGTGGCTGTTTAGAACTATTGACTGCAGCTAAAGACACACTGTTTGTTTAAGTCATCATTAACAGCCTTCAATAAGAGTCAGTGGCAGCAAGTGTAGCACTGATTAGTGTGTGTGTGTGTGTGTGTGTGCGTGTGTGTGTGTGTGTGTTAGTAACAGGATCAAAGAGAGCAAACTGACTGTCCCTACATGTGTGACAGGGTTTGTCTGTGCGGATGTATCAAAGAACGTCTGTCATGCAAATAAACTTGGAAACACTTGCACCTCCAACATGGTTTTATATCACAATTTCAGATTGCTTGGGGAGTTTCTTTTTTTCCCCCACACTCAGCCACCAAAGCGCAGGTTTAAACTCTCCTCCTGCCTCCTTTTTTTTTTCTTTATGCATTACCGCCACTTCCTTGATAGACATTCGTGACAGATGCGACTGTATGCTTTGCTTGACGTTAGCAGGTCAAACCTCGAAATCTGTCAGCTCTATGTGACTGATTTTTGTTGTTGTTGTTAAAAATAAACAAAGTGTGCACACCAACTGCAGCAGCACCGGTCCAGTGACAGATTGTTGAATAACAGCGTCAATGTCATCCATGCGTGAGCGCTGCATGTTATAATTAGAAAATTACATGCGCGAGACATATGTGCGCTGTATTAAAAAATGGGATGATGTCAGGTTGGATATGGTGGATGGATGGCAGCGGATTGGATTACATGTATAAGCTCCAGTAAAACCGATCAATACATTAGTGGCTTTACAGGGAAGACCTTGACCTGCACTGATCTGGTGACATTTTTTTATTTTTTTTTTTAAATCAGGCTCCACTCACAAAGCATGAATGTTTCATCATTAGAACATCTGGGAGACAAGATCGGGCACCTAAATAATGTGTGTGTAATGATGCTTATTATAGAAATATCAGTAAAGCCTCTAAAAATCCGAGTCAGGTCTGTAGTTTGTAGCATCAGTGACCCACTCAAGCTGCAGAGTCAGCTAATCGTCGACGGCGCAACTACTGAATCCCAATCTCTTAACTGTGGCTTTATTTATAACATCAAGAGCCTCCGCCTAGTTTCAGACACCTGGATTACCTCCCACACCTCTGCTCAGTGATTCCGACAGGTGAGTTCTTGTGCTCATTACTGAGCAGTTGGAGAACCAGTGGAACACCCACAGCTTTTTGAAGGAGCTTCCTACTTACTGCAGCGAAACCCACGAAAAACTGCCACAAAGTGTTGCTACAAAACTGGCGACGAGAGGTTGTTTTTATGCAGGTAAAGTTCCGAACCCTCTGAACCCCCAAAAAACATTTAAAAAGGCATGCTGTCTTTTTAAAAAACAGTCGCCAAGGTTTCACCATTTACCAGAGTCAGAAACTGTAAAAGCAGAAAGAATCGTTTTAACTTTCCGACAGTTCTTAAACTAATCATCTGTAACGAGGCGTTCTGTCTGAAAACTTAACCAAATCCAAGCTGAAAATGGTGATATCTCATCAAAATTACTTCCAGCAGAGAAATGTAGGGAAATTTTGTGTGCAGCATTTGAAGAACTCCGACTCCACGTCAGCCAGCATCCAACATGCACTTGTGGAGCCGCTGGTGGACTGAAATAGCTCCTCCTGCTTCTCCATCACAGAGCCAGTTGCATCATCTAAATGCCTCCCTGCTCTCTGCTACTGCCCTCAACCCCAGCTCTTTTCTGCCCCCGTGAACTCCTCCAACCTGATCTTTTTTTTTTTTTCAGCCTCTTTTGCTTCCTCCATAATTATTCTCCTGCCTCTTCCATGTCCCAGTTCCCTCTCCGTTGCTCGGCTCTCCTCAGCCCTCCATCGTTCTTCCTCCCTCTCTCGCCTCAGGAAGAATTCAGCACCGACTGACAGTCTGATTTAGTTCCAATACCAACCTCCCATCTCTCTTTCTCCCTCTCTCTGTCTCACCCTCTCTATTTCTCTCTCGAGGGAGGGTGTCGCACATAAATCTCCGCTGTATCCATCTATTACCTTCCACATTCGAGCCCTGACCTAATTCCTCCCCGTCTCCAATGTGTCAGTAGGTCCAGGATATAGTGGCCCGACGATAGTCAGCCTCTCTCCTCCTAATCCACACTCTTCTGTGTTTTATGGTCCATAATTTTACTAACGCTATCTCATATTACCTCATACCACTAATGCAATAAGACAAATTACCCATATATAGTTCACTTTTCCCCCTAATCACCTTTTTTTTTTCTCCTCTGGAGGTATTCAAGCTCGGTGTGTGTGTCTAAGATGATTCTAGTATAAATCTCTGTCAGTCTCAGTGAAAATTATTGCATCAGTACGATATTTTAGCAGCATGATAAAAGGGGGAACTTCAGCCATTTTTAACAGGTTATTATCATTTCTCACAGACTTAAGATTTATTAACCCCTTGGGGGTCTAAAGCCAAATTTACCTCCAGTGGTACGAATCTGTGTCCATCACTAGCTCGCAGAGGCTTTGTTAGTTCTGGTCCCTCAGGAAAAGCTCACTCTGGGCCATGGAGCTGTAAATACTGTCAGCCCTGCAGGTCCGGTGCCAGTCGTGGGCCTTTTCTTTGCTATTTTTGCCGCCAAACTGCACAGAGACGCTGATGAAGCTGAGGCGATTATAGCTGTGTTCTCTTGCGATGTCTTTTATTGTACTTCTGAGACTGTATATTTAATTCTAGTTAATTAGACAACTCATTTTAATTAACAAGCAATCATGTGGCAGCTCAGGGGCAAGCATTGTTTCCATCGCTGGATAAAGACATGCAGGTCAGGTGAAGGGAAGTTTGTTCATTTATCTAAACATGAGTCTCCCGTAGTTGCCTGCACGACATCAAAAAGACATAAAAAAGAATCTACTGGCCTTTAAAAATCAACATAACTCCCCATTTAAACAAAAACTTGTTTTTACAGGAGATCTGCATGATTAGTTGACTAAATTATTCGTTTCACTACCCCAGCTACATAGTTAGCACTAGAAACACTGGTCTGTTAAACTGATTATTTGATATTTTTGGGTCAGTTTGCGGCAAATCTGTCAGAATTTCAGGAAATATGTTTCTACACTGTGTCAGATTTTGTTTACTCATTTATTATTTTGGACCCAACACTAAATTCTCTAAAAACATTTTGGCTGAATTTAGAGAATTTTATATCCTTTCAGACCTATAAATGTTTGTTATTTCACCCTTTAAAAAATAACATTTTATCTCAGGTGCCATTTTAAGTGTTCAATAACTCCAGAAGTCGAACTCCAACAGCCATGAAATTTGGCAAAGACGCGGCCAAAATGTTTCCAGCAGATCCTAGTGATTGAGTGGCTCCAGCACACTGCATATTTGAAATTACTGGCCCTTAAAAGTGCAACATTTTTAAACAAGGTTTACATTGGGGCCCAAGAACGTTCCTGTGATACCCTGAAGAACCAGGTGCTAGTTCCTTGCTGGTGCTAGGGCCAGTGCTTAGTTGGTTCAAATGTCACACCTCCTAAGAACCTGTTTGCTTTTCATTGGCAAGGAGCCAAGTTAGAGCCACTGCATACGTAGCCACTTATTGAATAATGCTTGCACCACATAGAAGTCCACACAAGGCTCCAACTTTTTTTTTTTTTTCTATTTTTACCGGTGCAACCAACTTTCTCATTTAGTCGCACTTCCCACCTTGTCACAGGTAAAACATATGACTTGCTGAACACTTTCTTATCGATAGACTCTACAATTTACGATGTTTCCTGAACGCCCCACATTGCAGGCTGCGGTAGCTGCTGTTGGTGGCTGTGGTGCTCAGATCGGTGTGACAAATAATGACTTTAAAAGAGTAAACTGGGGCGTTCTAATGTCAGATTTGTCCAAGATGAAACCAAGTGATTTTTTCTCGTGCTGTCCTTTCTATGAGCGGAATAAACAGTGCATGTGGATGCGCTCCGTTTGTTATGAGAAGACCCCATTTCTAAGCGTAAATACTGCAGTACACTGAAGTTATAAAAGTACTGTTTTCCACCACTGTGGTGCTGCTGGTGGGACACAGCTGTTCCGGCTGTCAGCGTGTAACGGTTTGTGCAAAACTTCTGTGTGTCCCAGGAGTCATTCCAATACATTTGTGATCGGACCAGAGACATCCTGGAGAAAAACGACACAAATCACCACTTGTGTGTCCCACTCTGTGTTTCCATAGGTCACAATAACTCCGCCCCCAGCCCCTGACATATTCGGTGCTTAGCTCTGCCCCAGCAAAGGGTTGGTGCTAAGCCTCAGTTTTGAGAGCCTGGAGCCAGTGCTTAGGCAGTGGAAACACAAAGAACTGGTGCCAAGTCAGGCTCGGGCTCCAAACTAGCACTGGAACCAGCTAGGTGGAAAAGAGGTATGAGTGTAAATATATATGAATATGGCCACATTTCCTATCCAAAATATAGTGTTTGATTGACATTTTACAAACTTCTGAGGCCTTTAACATCAGTAGAATATCAGATATATATAAAGTCAAAACTCCAGTTTCTATCTATTTTGACATGTCAAAGTGTAATGTGGCCTAATTTGTATGATCACAGACACCAGTGTGCATATATATATATATATATATATAGTCATGATATGTGTCCATTTACAGGTTGCTTCTTGTTGTCTTCACTTTGAAATTTGACAACATATAAGGCTCATGAATGCTTTCAAACATAGTTGAAATGAACACCGAACAGAGAAACTGATGATAATTCAACACACATCACAATGAATCTCACTTTACAGCGAGGGCTGCAGCAACAAGTTTAACATGTACTGTACTAAAAGCATCAAAAGAAAACAACGCAAAAAAAAAAAAAGTTATTCCTCAGTGGATCTATGTTTCAAATATTTGCAGAAAGGAAATTCTTAAAAGCCAATTCAATGTATTTGTTGGTCTTAAAGTCAAGTTTGTGTCACTGTACTTTTAGTGCCAAGGATGAAGAGGAGCAGGATGTGAAGATGAAGTTCAAGCACCCAGGTGTACCAGCTGTGTTCAGAAAACACGTGAAATTCTCAAAATTCATGCTAAATATTTTACAGAACTTGGTTTTGGGTGACTTTGGAAGAGCACCTCCATCTGAAAGGATATGGACGGACTCTATTAATGTCATTTAACTTAAGAATACGATCGATAGTTTAATGATTTAGATTTAATGGCATTAAGATTTAATGTTTAACCCTAATGTTGTTTTTTATGTTTTCTAAATTTAAGTTAATTTAACTCATCAACAGTTAACTTTCTATTTGTTTAACTGGGAAAAGAGTCATGAGGAACACCCCTTCTCATACAGAGATGGGATATTATATGTTAATTAGCGAGCGTTAGTGCTGCTGTTAGATGGCTTCTTATCTCTACAGAGCCACTGTAGCCATCTCTTCCTGTGTCTGCGCTTTATGCTAAGCTAAGCTAATTAGCTGCTGTATTTGAGACATGACGGTGGCATCTTTTCAGCCAACTTGCAGCAAGAACACAAGCAAATGTATTTCCCTGAATGTTAATCTCTTCTTTTCCTTTTCCTTGAAAACTGTGTTCAGGCTGCATGTCTTTGTAATCAGTGTCTTCATGCAGTTTAAAAAAGCTCATTTCCAGGTCAGGGTTCTGCACACTGACATGCAATTTGACCTTAAAAGTTCCAGACTTAAACCGTCTTAACTTATTATAGAGGGAGGGGAAAAAAAAATCTGACTACAATATACCAACTGAAAGCATAAGAGGAGCCTCTTAATCTGGTTTCTGCTGAGTTTCTTTTTCTACAGCCGACCAGCGGACCAACAGCAGAATGTTCAGTGCTCAGTTTCTACTTTCCTTATTTCAATTAATTTTTTGTATTATATATATTATAAAACTGTGTGTTGTTTGTCCTAATATGGACATATTTGTTATTATAGTGGTGATTTTTATTATTATTTTCTTGTTTCTTTTTTGTCTTAAATTGCAATATGTGGCCTCCTATTCACTGTATTTTTTGCTATTTATATATTTATTTGCATTTTTTTCCCTAGTTTAGCATTGAAAAGTGATGGTGATCCAACACTTACCCAGTCATGTTTCAAGAACATACTTTTATGTGCATTTTAAAGTACTGTATTAGAAAATCTTTGAGGAAAAAAAAAAAAAGTATATATGCCCACTTAAGACTTAAGGTGTTTTTTTGCCTTTTGTAAAAATAAATAAATAAATAAATAAATAAATATTAATGCACATAATAGCACACTGAAATATCATTTATAAATTATATTTAACATCATATGATGATTTGTTCTTTGTTTTGTTTTTGTCTCCTGATGGCACAAAATGTGTTAAATAAAAACTGACATAAACTATAACTTCAAAATTTCTTGATTGAAAACAATTCGTGAAGACTTCTATCCATTGTTCTCTCATAGATGGCAAGGGTTTTGTTTGTTTCCTCTTCTTCAGCGTTCTTTGGCAATCTGACGAACAACTGGTCTTGTTGGAGTTGATGGAAACAAGCCTATTTCACATTTTCTTTAATTTTATGCGACATTTACTTTACTGTACCTGCTATGAGTACGTCCGTCTCCAATATATGAGTTTTCATTCATGTTTTATTTTGGCCTGTTGGATCTTCAGAGGTGGGCAGGGCTCCATTTATCCTCTCTAAACTTCTCCTTTCAGATTGGTAATTATTTCCAAAGTGCCCATCAAAAGGACTCCATCAGAGGCGAAAGCCAGAAGGGAATAGAAAGAAATGAAATGATCAGTCTCCAGCTGCAGTCACACTGTGTATGTGGTCGATGGCAAATTGGACTTTCAGTGTGGTCAGCAGTAAAAGGTTGGCCAGCAGGTGATCTGAAACATGTAGGCCAATAAACATGATTGAAGAGATTGTGCTGTTGTCGTGAATTGTTTTTTCTTCAAGTTAACTTCTGTGTTTTGTTTTGTTTTTTTCCTAAATTGCACACAGTAAGTCATTTTTTAATTTATTTTTTTCCCAGCAAGTGTCACCTAGAAGTGCAGCGACGTGCCGCCTGAACTTCTACAAAGCCTCATCTTGAAATGTAGATCTCGACACAAACTGTGACTTTGCTGGTGTTAGTTTGAGGTAAAAGGTAATATCGGCGGTGACAGGTGATATTTCAGGGACTTTTTCGAAGGAAGGTGCAGAGGTGGTTTGAAGGTTGGCGGATTAGAGGAGAAGGAAATAGGCTGACAGGGGACAGAGGGATGGTTGGACGAGGAAAAAGAGGAAGGAGGAAGAAGAGGGGGAAAAATGAGTTCAGGCGAGAGGAGCAGATAGAACAGAGAGGAGCTGAGAGAAGAGGATTTGAGATGAAATGGGGAGGAGAATCAACCCAGCGAGGAGTGTAATGAAGAGTTGGCAGAAAAAGCTGATATGTACCTTTTGTCTCCTTTTTTTTTATTCCCGTGTGTGTGTCTGTGTGTGTGCTGCTAGAGTTGTATCTTTGCGAGGACCAGCTGTAGACCTTGACAGCAAGGACGTAATGACACTTAAAGGAAAGTGAGGGCTTGTTGTCCAGAACTAACTCCATCAAAGAACACTCCAGGGATAAGATTGAACCCTTCTGATTGTATATAATGCTTAATACCTTCTTGTCTAAAATGAAAATACTAAAATATGATTCAAAAAACTGCTTAGACTTTACATACTCAACTTTTCATATGTCCTGTTTGCAACTGCAACATATTTCTGACTGATTGGTATTAGCTCATTTTTAAAAGACAATTTTCATATTTTTGTTGCTTAGAAGTTGCAGATACTTTTGCATTTGTATGACAAAAGACTAGTTTTGGATAATCAGCAACTTGTTCCACGTGTAAACAGAAAGGCTTTACGTAGAGCTGAGTGTGCATCGAGGACCAAAATTTAGATTTGAAAGAAGTTAGTAGTGTGATGGCCCCACCTAGTCTGTTGGTTGGGCACACTGGCTGTCTGTGTTTGGCTCTGTTTCCTCAGGTCCCTGGACTGCTGGAGACTTAGTGGGCGGTCCTACCTGCTTGGCACGCTCGGGCCCAGCGCTCCCAGGTTAAAAGGGCCAACCCCTCAGCTCCTGCTCTCTCTCTCCTCATGCCCGTGTCTTGTGGTTTGTGTCATTTTGGTTTGGTTCTTACATCAGACAACACCTTGCACCACATCACATCCAGACAACCGCACCTACACTACTGACATCACTGACGTACACATCTCACCTTGAAAGAATTAATTTAACCAGTTAATAAAAGCTTGCGTTAAAATCTGACAATACCTGTGTTGTCTCCCCTCTTTTGCCATAACCTATTTGCCAGGTTGTGACAGTAGAAATATTTAATTGTATTTCTGCTTATTGGTTTCTAAATCAACTGATTTCACTCTTTCAAATAAACAGCGTCCTGCAAACACCTACCACATGTCTACCAGGGCCTTCATATCCAGCTGAGCCATGCTCATGTAAGCTGAATACATGTGTGTCTTCTCGTCTCTAAAATGTATTTGTCTTTATAAATTATAAGTCTTGCATTATTCTCAGTTAATTAGTTGCTGCTTGATTATCAGGTGAACAGAACAAAGTGTGTGATTGTCTTGTAACAACCACCTTAATTTAGCAAACGCTGCTACAATATGCATTAAGAGCTTAAACTGGACCCCAATATTGCTCCAGTAAAGTAGCCAGAGTCAACTGCAAAATATTCAAGAAATCTGTAACAAATACTTTATCTAACTGTTGATGACATTTATCCATTGTGAGCACGTAGAAAGCAGGACAGCTTCATATTAATGTGAACATGGACTGTTCTGCGCTTGGCAAAGTATGTTTGACTAAAAAGGTTAAAAAAGTTAATGATAAATTTTGATAAATATTTTATAATTCATTGTTTGTAATTCAGGTTAAAAGTACAAGTTAAAAAGCAATTATACCTGCTTTTAACTTTAAGTTGTTGCAATGCGTTGTGGGTAGAAGAAGCACAGTGTGGGACAGTGAAAAGCCTGTCTACTCCTGTCCAAGTTGCTCCTGTGTCTCAAAGTTCACCCCAACCGTCAAAAGCAATGGCTGTAAGTTCAAGAAGTGTTTTGTTGTTTAAACAGTAAGAATGTACGCCTTTCTGAAATTATTTAGGCTCTGTTAGAGATCGTTTTTTGGTACATGTTTATCACCAGGAAATAGACGCAGGCAATTGCATTCCACTAGAGCGTTTAGCTGTATTTGCATATGAATGCCGCTATTTACACATATTAACGATTGCATTAGCATATCAATGGATCAATGTAAGTATGAATATGTCCTGTAACTTTGGCGATAGCAATTTGGTGAAGTTTAAGTGAAGTTTATGCATTATTTTGGCGCCGACTGTTACTCAATGTCTTCATTTGTAATGCTAATAACTCAGGTATATTATTCTATTTGTGTTTTATGTATTTCAGTTTCACTCAACCTTTTACAAGCCACAATATTGACTTGTAAACTGTCTCAAGATGACTAATAAAGGATCAGGGAGGAGCAAGGCGCTCGGATCCTGGCTTGTGAAAACGAGTTTGGCTTGCTGTTTATCTACATTAACATACACAGAGTATATAACACGTAGTGGTAACAGTACACGGACTATTCATTTCTCCTCTAAGACAGTAAAAACAAACACACAGTCTTACAATAACTATTCTGTTAATCTACGACATGGTACAACCGACTGAAGTAACTTTACTGCCCTTAAAGCAATACATTTCTGTGACTGCGACTACATGCTGCTACTGCTTCTCTCACTCAACAAACCCACTAGTCAACGCTACTGGCTAAAAAAAAAAAAAAAAAAGTACAGGTTGCTACAGGTCAAAAGTCACTTTTTCAAAAATACTGTATAACCTCAAAAGGGTGGAAGGTAGATTTATAGTATTTGATGCAGATAAGCAACCATGTTGGGACTTTCCATTGGTGATGTTACATTTACCTTTGGATGACATTTCAAGGTCAAACTCAAGGTGATTAAGTTTGACTACACTGTCACTTGAAAATGATGCAAGATGGACACACTGTTTTGGTAACTGTATATAGGCTTCCCACTGGGGTTGTGGCACTTGATATTGGGTGATATTTCAAGATCAATCTCAAGGTCAAAAATGTTGATATTGCTATTATATTGCTCAGAGTTAGCACCGTGGCCTCACAGCTAGAAGATTACCAGTTCATGTCCCAGTTAGGATGCCCAGGATCTTTCTGCGTGGAGTTTGCATGTTCTCCCTGTGCACCGTGGGTTCTCACCGGGTTCTCCGGCTTCCTCCCACACTCCAAAAATAGGCTGAGGTTAATTGGTGATCCTAAATTAACTGTCGGTGTGGGCACCGCAATAGCTCAATAGGTTGAGCTGGTGACCCATGCACAGGGACTACAGTCCCTGATGCAGTGGCCATCCTGCTCATGGTCCTTTTCTGCAAGTCCTACCCCTATCCTTCTCACCCACTTTCCTGTCTCTCTTGACTGTATTATCCAATAAAGGCAAAAAGGCCCAAAAAATAAACTTTAATTTGTCCGTGGGTGTGAATGTGAGTGTGCTTGTCTGTCTCTAAGTGTAGCCCTGTGATAGACTGCCTTCAAGCTGAGTCAGCTGGGATAGTTCCAGCACCCCCACGACCCTAGTGAGGATTAGGTGGTGTATAGATAATGGATGGATGGATGGATGGATGGATGGATGGATGGATGGATTCAGGGAAAGAACCCATTTCACCTTGGACAACCAGCCAACCATGATTAGTGAAAGAAAACACTGCTACTACTTTGTGGTAAGTTGGATGTAATAATAATTTACTGGGGCTCAGTGCAATCATGGGCAGCAGGGGCGCCTCTATCCCTCTACTGAGGGCCCTCTAGTTAACCCTTTCAACACTGCAGACTGCTTTACTGGTCTGCTGCTTTGATCCCGTCTAGCCTGCAGCCCAATATAGCAGACTCCGGTATATGCCGACTTTCTGGTACATTCATTTTTATTGGCTATCAGTGGGAATCCCCATATGTGAACAAGCGATTCAGTCATGAAATAAATTATGTAAATAGTAGAGATGCGCCGATCCGATACTGGGTATCAGTATCGGGCCGATACTGGACGAAATTCCGAGCTTTCATTTGATGTGTATGTTGTCGGGAAACGTGATTGTGGAGCATGCGCACATCTGGCTGTAACGTTTTTGGAACGTGGTCCCACCGGTGGGCCGTGGGAGCGGTAAGGGGTTTAAAATACCCTTCTTAAATATTTTTTTAAAAAATTGGAAGTATATTTTGAGTAAAATCACCCTTTAAAACTACGTCGCGCACCCGAACTAGAAGCCATGCACTTATCCGGCCGTAGAAGACGAGTCCAGCCTCTCCGTGCAGCCCTCTACCAGCAGCCTGTACGTGGGTCTCCGGCTCTGCAGACAGAACCTTCCTATTGGATCC
>NW_007579406.1:0-66830 GCF_000690725.1 Stegastes partitus | reverse complement strand
CATCTGTATGGTCGCTGCCGACTGTCAATCAAGCCAGCCATGCCCCTTGTCCCCCAAAAGTTTGACGATTTTTTAAAAATTCAGTATTGATCTATTTTCAGATTGGCCACCTGATCTCTGGATTTGACTATGAAAACTAATAAGAAAAAACCCCTGAGCAGTAAGAATGCGGTATTTCGTGTTCTGTGATCACTTCTTTTCTAATTCATTCCATGGGAGCCAGGGCTTTTTGGAGCCAGCAGCTCACGGACGCAGGTTTTTGACACTTCCAGGTTGGCTTCATTTTTCAGCTACGTCCATCTTTTATACAGTCTATGGTGTGAGTGTGTGTCTGTGTGCATTTGTATGCGTAACCATATGTGTATGTGTACACATGGAGGGTGGGGGGGCGGGTTTTCTTGTCTTTTTTTTTTTTTTTGATAATGTTTTTAATACCGTAAAGCACTTTGTGTTGCTCCATGTATGAAAAGTGCTATATAAATAAAGTTTGATTTGATTTGATATTCCTAGAATTAAAGCCAAAGTTACTTAGTGTTGAAAGGGTTTAACTACGTGTCTCTAATCTGTTTATCTTTTTCAGACAAATGAGCACTGGTGGAGGAACTGGTAACTTCACATACTACAGATATTTGCTCCTTAGACTTTGATTTTGTTTCCATGCTCATCTCCTCTCCAATCCGTGTAAACACACTCAGTCGAAAAGTTCTGGAGTTTTTGTCACATGACTGTTGGTCACTGCTGAGTCATGAATTGCTTCATGGTTGTGCCAAAGAGTAAAATATTAATAGCTTTATACAGAAACTGGCTTATGCAAAGACTACATTTTCAGCGTATTCTTGAATAATAATAAGGTACGTCAAACACGATAACCATCAAAAAAGCTGTAAATCCGATGCCCGTTTTCCTTTTTTTGTTGTTTTTGTTGTTTTCTTTTTTAAGAGTTTCTGGCTCTGATAAATTATGCAGATTTTCTTTTTCTTTTTTAGAACTTTTTCAACACAGCATGCCTTTCAAACTTGCCTGCAGGTTTTGGGGTTTAGAGGGTTAAAAGAAAGTTTGCTTCGAGTTTGCTTGACAATTATAAAAAAACTTCTCTTTCACTTTTTTTTCCCCCTTTACCTGCTTTATTCTTCTCCCGTCAGACTCTTTTCTCCATCATGTCATATTTTCTCTACATTCTTCAGTCCTTGTTAACTGTGTTTTTAAATTTTTTATTATTTCACCTTCTCCTTTCTGATCGTTTCCCCTTTACTTTACCTTTCTTGCAGGTTTCGGTCTCATTTCTAACCTTTTCCTCATCTTCTTTTCTTTTTAATCATCTCCTTTTTCTCCTCTCTGCTCTCTTTTCTCTCTTTATTCCCAGTTCCCTCTCTCTTCTCCTCTCCTCTCTGCAGGATTATTGATGGCCTCGTATTCTCAGTGGCCGGGCAGACAGGAAACAGAAACCCCTGCAAAGAGTGAAACAGCATCACAACCCCTCGGGCAGGTGACCAGGTGAGTGACTCTGAGTGTGTGTTTGTGTGCGTTTGTATTTATGTGTATGTGTGTGTGTGTGTGTGTGTGTGTGTGTGTGTGTGGAGGAGGAGATGGGATTTGTGTCCAGGCTGAAGTTATGGTGGTTGCGCTGACAGAGGCAAAAAGGTAAAAGGGGTGGGGGAAAGAAAAAAAAGAGGAAAAGGAGGAAAAGAATTCATTTTCTCCAGAGGGATGAAGGGTTTGTGTGTCTGTGTGTAGTAACAGTGGACTCCTGCTACCTCCAGCCCTGCAGGCCTCTCAGAATAAATGGATTTTCTTTTTCTATTCTAGGACGCACTGGACCTTATTTCCTTCTCATTCTCCTCTCTCTTTCAATCTCTGTCTCCATCTCTGTTCTCCCCGAGCCACGAGAACATGCTCACAGATGTTGCGGCCCTCACTCCCAGCCCTATTATCTCGTGGAGTGCCATTAATAGACTTTAATTTAATTCAATAATCCTTTATTACAGTAGACTACAAAAAAAAGGGAGCTGAACCAATAAAATCGAGGCAAATATCCCACTCATGTGACTCCAAATAAGAAGAATATGAGGGATAATCAAAACGATAGTAATGACAGTCATGCCGTGTTGCTATGGTTACCAGCAGTTTAATAACCTCCTGCACTGATTTTGAGCAGCGACGACAACATTGACTATGTACAGCAGAACTTAAGATACGCCAGCGTGAAGTTTTAGCGAAGAGTCGCCAACCAGTCAGAAGCAAGGAGGGTTGTAAAGAAAGTTTGCAGTTATATGATCACAAAAAAAGACACAAGTCTTTTTTTTAATTCACTTTCTAAGTCAGGTGGATCCTCAGAAAACTTATATTTTCTTCTCAGATTGGATATTGACGCATGTAAGGCCAAGAGTTAGAACAAGTGGCCAACTCAGATGTACTTACAGATCTGGATACACGTGCAGGTAGGAATAAGAAGCTTCAATTGTGACATAAAAACAAACATTAATGAATGAGTCTGAGGTCAACAATTCTATGATCAAGACATTCCTTCAGTTGTTATGAAAACTGGCTTCCAGCAACATCTACCGCACCAACCCTAATGTGCTTAGAATATTTCTCATTATGTGCAGCCTTTGGTACAGTTTTTCTGGTTTGATTGCTTCTTTTGAAAACAAGAAAATGCTTTTTCATACTGAAAACAACTTTCCACAGCAGGCGGCACACCATAGTATAACTCTTAACCTGTATCCTGAACCTCAGTCCATAAACGCACGGTCAACTCTGTCTCACAAAATGTACGTCTCTACACAGCCAAGCTACACTGTCATTTACATTTTGAAAGAACAGTATTTTCCCAACTAACTCTAAAGCTATTGAGCACATTGATTCTAGTGTGAAAAGATCCATTGAGTCTACATCAGGAGGACAGAGAGGAGGAGGATGCACCATCCCACGATCCAACCTCCATCCAGGAGGCTTCGCTTTGCATCCTATGCATAATTCTTCAGCTTAAGTTTAATGTCACTATTTAATTTTGTTTTTCTCTTACAGTTTGGTTAAATTTTAAAAACTTAAAAAATGACCCATTCACAGCAGTAGGAACCTTCTCCTACATTTTCTGAAGTGACAAGTCCCACCAGAACTAATGTCTGACTAGGAAAGCAGTGACAGTAAGGCAATAAGGTAAATGGCAAAGATACATCTGAACACAGCCGAGAAGAAAATTTCTCCATAGAATGTAACCGATTGTAAATATTGTATAGATCTAGTAGCCTGCTGGTATTGATCATTATTGTTTTTGGCTCAAAAAAAGCACCAGATTTTACAATATTTAACCATATTTTAGAAAGGCAGTGCACAACACAATCTGTCTTTATCTTAACAGTGATCTATTAGAGTGTCTAACTAGCAAACCATTTCCACCCATAGACTGGCTGAGCTCTTCGATGCTTGCTAACATTTAACTTTACTAACTAATTTAGTCCAAGAATCTGCAGATCACTCAGGATCTCCAGAACAAGTTACTACAATTTAGGACATTTGATTTTGTAATCTGAAACATAGATGATAAATAATAAACCACATCAGTTAAATGCTAGTTTCCTGTTTGTAAAACAAAAGAAAAAAAAGAAAGAAAAGAAAGAAATCAATGTTGATGAACTGATATTTTGGTTATTTAATTAGTTTTTTCCACATAATGAAATAAGGCAGCAGCATAAAAACCTAAACACACTTGGCTTAACAAAATTGGCCAACTAATTTTTTTCTACCAATTAATTTATTTTAATGTTGTTGAACCATCATTGAATAAGCCGATACACGTGTATGTAATTACTTGTAAATGAATGCATTGTATAGGATATAGAATATGTACAGATTACAGTATGAATATTTATAGACAAATGCAGCACTGGACTTTAAAATAATCAAACTCAAGTTTCTCGTGTGTGTGTTTTAGTAGTTACATAATTGAAATGAAATGTACAGGAGAGTTAAGCGAGCACATTCTGTTGGAAGAGAGACGACCACAGCTCCTCTGGATCTGCACTATCTGCAGTTTTTCCTGTTTGTTTTACAGCAGCAGTTTTTCGGGGTATAAAATAATCAGCCTGAAAACACATAAAATAAAAACACTGCAACCGTTCTGTTTGTTTTACAGTTCACCATCCAGCCTGAGAACATTAACTCCATTTTTTCCCCTCAACTTCACTGCTTCTGTCTTTAATGCACTTTGTTTGTGTTCTGCAACACAGTTTCCCATTTTTAGACATCACTCAAAGTAACATGAGTTAAAACTAAAATAGAACTTGTTGAGATTAATGTCATATCTTATTAACAGCTAGTGAAGAGCTGGAATATTTCATGGAGTTGTGTGTCAACCACAAGAAACAAGATTGCACTGGCTTGACGTTTTCACTAAAAATACAATGAACTGATAAAACAAACAACCCAATGTTTCAGTTCTCCACCAGAACAAATGCTGTTTTTACACCTACAGATTTATAGAATTGATGAGTGTTGCTATGCATGTTTTTTTCTTCCTGTACATCATCAACACTTGTCAAATCTCAAACTGGCTCGAGTGTTTCACTTCAGTTCATTTTAAAGGTTGAATATTTTAGCCTAACGGCACACAGAGCTCTTTCTTCGTTAAATAATCGCCTTCTATCAAAAAGTCTCGTCAAGCTGACAAATGAAAACACTGCCCTTGAATGTGACTCCTCAGATTTTCATGTAGGCGTTCAGGACGCGTCCATCTGCGTTGGCTCTCAGCCGCTTTCGAGCCTCGAATCGACTCCACAGACTCTTGACATTGTCCAGAGAGGGTCCATCTCCGAGCATCGCCATGGTGATAACTGCATTATGTTAAATTTCACAGCAGCATACGGAGGAGGCAGAAACAGGAAGAGAGTCGCTTTCTACACAATGTTAAGATGTGAACTTTCACCACTGGTAAAAAAAAAAAAAAAAAAAACCTCCAATTAATGTCCTCAACCAGCAAAACTGTTGCAGACACAAGCACTGGGATTTATTAGCCCTCACAGTTGTTTATGATGGGATGGCAGGTGTTGTTAAAGTGCTAAACATCTCACACACTGGTCCACAGTCAGAGAGATAAGACCTGGTTAAGAGCAGCTGGTGTATGACAGACAGTAAAATAAGAAAGCCAGCATTTAGTTCCACATCAGGGCTTCTCGTCTCAATGCTGTCTTCTTTATTAACTATCACAAACCTCAGGCTTTTGTTAAAAAAAGGTAAAACCACTTATACAAGCTTACAATGAGCACCAGAGGTCTATAATACAAAGCAGGTGTTCAGGTTATCAAGCTAACTTCAGGTTTAAGTTGGGTTTTCATGTCAACAGCAGCGGTTCACCTCTTAATGGACTATGTTGCTATATATGTTAACTAAACACCTAAACTGCTTTGGAGCATTCATGATATAACATCCACTGACAAATTGGCTCTCTTGGAAAATGGCATCATCATTCCTAAAAGATTCCACAGAGTTTGGTACGCTGATAGCGAGAGGGGCAAGTGGGAATTTTTCAAGCAATTTTACAGTCATTTCATTGTTTTTTTCTGTCTTTGTACAGCAATATAAACCTAAAAATGAAACTGATGGCTCTAAAAGCAAACATTTAGGCTGAACAAAAACTATGCAACAGTTTGCAACAGTCTTTTTGAGTTATGATGACTTCTAATAAAATTATGTTCAACCAACAAACTAAATTTTAAAAATGGAATTAATCTTTTGTCTATAATCAATTGGAATTTAAGCGATCAATTACTTAATAATTAGTGCAACAAACACATATTCAAGGACTTTAAATTCTGAACCTAAAAACCTATAGCACAAATGTATTTATTTCTTTGTTTGTTTTTAGTCAGTCCACATGTAAATAAAAACTTTTCATTTTACTACTTTTTATGTGTAATTTACAAAAGAGGAAACGTCAGAAAAACAACAAAAATAACAGTTGAATGATTGACCATATTTTAATCCAATTATTTTTTAGTGGTAGTTTTTTTACATTGTCCTCAAGGCTACAAACATTAGGGATTCAAACTCAAGCATTAAAAGCTTGCGAGACAACTTGTGCAGCTTCCAATAGTCACACTGATATTTTCTCCAGGAAATGCAATCTGGTGTCATCTTTAGTTTTTAGCTGCCGTCCAAAACCTCTCTACAATGTTCCGCCACATCTGCAACCATTAACTCAATAAACTTACCTCCTCTTGAAGAAACAGCATTGACAGAAACCTTATTTAAATAATAGTGATAAATTGTAGAGGAAGTGTGGTAATGCGGTACCACTTTCCAACACAACGCTACATGCAATTATTAACTGAAATAATATAAATAAGCTGGCGAGATCAGTATAATGTTGTTATTGTTCCTGCGATCAGACTCAACAATAACTAATGTGCTGGCTGCTTTATTTAAGTGGATTCAACAGCTGAAGTGTTTTCGAAACCTGTGTTTGTTTGTTGCAAAGAGCCGACATCCAGACTGTTCAGACATTAGCTTAAGCTGTGAGCAAGTGTGTGTGTGTGTGTGTGTGTGGTGGGGGGGGCTGTTTCTATTTGCATACATTTGTGTTGATAAAACCTCAAACATTTTTAATTCACATGGATGCAGTTTTACCATAATTGATGCCATCTACAGCAAATCTGTGTCTGCGTCTTACCTCTAAGATTTACTTCTTTAACTTTGGCCGCTCGTCTCAAACTTTGTCTGCAAGCTGTTGGTTTGTCAAAGAGTGAAGAGACTAAATTGGAGAAATGAAATTACAATACGAGCACAGGAAGACAGGTGATTTCAGCTAACCAGCTCCAGCCGCGGAGTGGAAGCGTCCGAGTCCGAGTCAAGGTGAGACATCTGATTAATTATGCGCTCTCTGGTTGAAGCTCCACTGCTCTCTGAAATCATTTGGGCCCTGTCGCGGTTTTGCAGGTTTCACAAACAATGAGTTTGTTTGCTCGAAATTTGCCAGCAGTAGCAGATGGGCAGGAATAATTAATTTCAGGATGGAGTGCGTGAACTTTCACGTCGCCTTGGGAGGAAATTCAGACAAATCAAGAAAAGGAACCAAGAAAACTGAGTGATACACAGAGATGTATGATTTATACAAAAAAATGATGCTAGAGCCACTTTAGTGTGTTGATTGCAAGCTATATTATTAAAATTTGCTCTTGTATTAAGGTGATGTGAATCTACTATTTTGCTTTAGTCTCAATAATAATATTCTGATGAATTAATGTGGGATTTGCTGCAGTTTATGAAATCCTTAATCAGCTGTCATAGTTAGCATGTGGAGAAAAATCCTGTATTTTTATTCATTTAAATGGCCAAGTAACAGTTAAGGAAACTGTTTAAAGCTTGCATCCCTGGTTTAAATTCACATGTAGGGTTTTTCTGTGTTTCTTTCAGCTCGTGATTTTGGTTTTAAAGCAAATTTCCTGTTTCATATGGTCTCACTACTGTCACCATGCCCTTTACTACAAAATACAGTCGTCCACAAATGTATTCATATGCCTCCATTAAAGAAAAGGCAAAATTCACAATAGTCACTCAACTAACTAGGAACTGAAAAATAATAAATAAAAAATGTGCTAAATTATAATTTAGTGAAATAAGACATTGCTTTTTTGAATTGTGGTTGAAAAGAATAATTAAAAACAAACAAAACTGTCTCGGACAAATTAGAGCACTTTGCTGATGAGCAGTGGGCCAAAATCTAAATACCTGTCAACAGGTGCAGAAGTCTGATTGAGAGTTACAGAAAACACTTGATTGCAGTGATTGGCTCAAAGGGTTGTTCAACAAAACATTAGTTTGTGGGTCCCATCATGCTTGTTTGCTTGGTTTTTTTTTTGTTGTTGTTGTTGTTGTTGTTTTAATATTTCTGTTGAAAAGCAGTGTCATGATTTTCACTACATTTTTATTTATTATTACTTTTGTCAATTTCACCTTATTTCAGTGACAGCTGTTTTTTTCCTTCTTTAATGGGAGGGCATGAATACATTTGAGGACGGCTGTAGATCAAACTGATTTCACACTAACTTCTCTGCACCAGACAGCAAGCAGGCCCATTTGGAGACTAGCTAACATCCATATCAGAGGTAAAAGGCACTTTGCATATTTAAATTCTGCAACTTTAAGATGATTTCAAACAGAAAAACACCTTCAAAAGTACAGAAACATGCACAATTACCTGCTAACTAACAAGCTTGCATCCCTGGTTTAAATGCACATGTCTGCCTTTTTTGAATATCTTTTTGCTCATTGTTTAGGTTTTACGGCACATTGGCTGTTTCACTTGGTCTCAAAGCTACCCTTCACAATAAAATATGTCTAATTAGCTGCACTCTAGCTGCTCTGCACCAAACAGAAGTCAGAGACTAGCTGGTGAAGAAAACATACATATTAGAGGAAACAGGCACCTTGCACATTTTAAAATTCTGCAACTTTAAAGAGATCTTAATCTGAAAAACATTGGATTTTACCTAGAAACAATTGTCCAAAAATATTCTCTGGAGCCAAACGGCAGACTTTAGTAGATACGCAGCAGCTTCTTCTTCCTCTTTGATTCTTAGAGCGGCGCAGAAGTTCAAACAGGCCTATTTGATGTTACAGCAGCTCTCACACAAAACTGTTACACAGAAAGTCGAGAGAAATCTTTATGTTCATGTAAGCATTCCTCTTCACAGGGGAGCTTATTGAGTAAAAGGAAAGAGGACATGAAAGAGGAGCAGAGAACAAACAGGGCCAGAGAGTTCTTTGTTTTTCTGCTTAATTGCTCACGTTCCAACAAATTAACCGCGTGGAAAGTTTTCTAATTGCTGACAAAGAAAACTCGGGTCAATGATCTCACTGTGTGTGTGTGTGTGCGACTGTGCGTGTGTTTGTGAACGTTGAGCTGTTTTGGGGATTTGTAAGTGTGTTTGCAGTATGTATTTATTATCATAGTAAGTCTGGTTGAATGTGGTGCCTGGTGTTTCTGTTGAATCACTGGAGGAATAAACGGAGAGAAAAAAAACACCACTTTTCCTCTTTGGGGAGTGGACAGGTGATCACCATCATCCTCATGACAGACTTTTTTTTGTCTTTTCTTTCTCTGAGGACACATATTTTCTCACTTCTTCAGTATTTCTTGTCTACCGTGTGCTTGTTTGTGTAAATTAATAACAGCCTTCAGTTTGATAATGAGGTTGGATCTGTGTCGGATGAGCTGGTGAACGAATGCTGATTTAATCAATACGTTGGAAATCTGAATGGCTGCTCACTTATTCTGGTCTGAGAGTCTCAACAACAACAAAAAACAAACTGAATATATGTGTCTACCAGTCACGTCTATATATAGGTCACCTCCTATATGTGTTGTCTCCGTGCCTCAGGTTGCTGAGAGGGTTTCCTGCCAGCGGCTGCCCTCCATCACCTCAGACTCAGACAAACTAAAGCCTCATTCAGACAGGATTTATTTCTCCAGAGGACGCTGTGATTTTAATATTGCATGTGCTGACCATTGATTTTAATCCTGTCTGGAGCGCATGTGTGTGATTTTTGTCTTCCTTTTGCTCTCCTGCCGCACAGATATAAATATTTAAAATAAAAACCGATGATTGTGGTTTCTTATGATTTTGCCACTGATTAAAAGCTGCATGTATAGTTCATTTCAAAGCTAATTACAACTTTGCAGACAATATTGTTGAGCTTCTGGACGTGTTTTTCCAACCATTTCAGACATCCACCAGTTTACATGCAGCCTGTGAATATAAACCACTAAATGTGCATTTTGGTTTATATTTATGGGGGTAATTGAATACAAAATCAATAATGTATTAGAATTTGACATGCTTTTAAACTGCAGGTCGATTTAAAAGATAGATTTGGCTGAGTTACTCTGCAGCAGTAATGTAACACTGAGAAAAACTCATTTAGACTTGGTGTTTGTGTGAAGCATAACTCGAGCAACTTTCAAACATCAGAATATTTACTTCTACATGGTTCAGTAATGAATGAAAACAAACTTGTCCTGCAGCAGGACTGAAAATAAAGAAATGTTCAGCAAACATATACACAGTTTGTAAGACGATTTAAAAAACAAACAAACAAACAAACAAAACCATAGCATGGACAGAAAAAGAAAAAGATATTTTTTTCTGTACTCACAAAGATGCATCTCCTTTTTTGTGTTTCATAAATTCACAGTCTTTTAGAAAAGAGAAATGTGAGTTTCTGCAGCTGTTTTGTTTAATAATTACTAAATATTAACATGATATATTTAGTAAGCTTACAGTGAGGCTCACAATGTTTTATGTGAGCTTTTTACAGGTTGATACCCTTAAAAAGCAGAAAACTTTTCTTACTTTTCACTCCCAGACAGACATTTAAAAGAAAATGCATAATAGCAGGTTGTCTGGGCAGCAGTATAGACTGAAAACCAACATAGATTGTCTGATTTAGGTGTTTGGGTGCCAACAGAACAGCTTCACTGCATTGACTCTTCTTCCAACAGATATTCTCTCATTTGGGATTTTTACAATGAGAATCTCCCATAAGCTATCAGTTGGGTTGAGATCAGCTGACTGTCAAGGCCACAGAATGTGATTCACATCATTTACAGACTTGAACTATTCAATGACACCTCATGTCCTAACAGAAACCACTAACATCACAATACAAATGTTTCATCATATAATAAATGTGATGTATTGATTTGCGGTGACCCTTCCCTCTTGTAGCCAGCAAAAAATGCCCTATGTCATAACCAAGCCACTGACTCTCCTCACTGTAGGGGTCCAGGGTTCAGGTTTCTACTCTAAATTGTTACCTGTCCGTATACTGTATACAGTGGATCGCTGCAAGCGGCGTAAAGTACAGTCTGCTAGTTTAAAGTGCAGCTTCACCTCCATCTCTGAGCCTAACTCAGATTTAAAAAAAAAAAAAAAAAAAAGCAAGAGACTAAGAGTTTTCCGCTTCAGAATCCCCTGAAGAGGAGTCCAAGCCTTATAAATTCACCACAGTGGTGATGTTGCCACTGAGGGTCTGATGGGAGAAACTAGTCCAGTGGTGCTTCTACAGCCATCAAAAACACAAAACTAAACAAAGCAGGAATTACAATGTATACATACACCACAAAAAATAGCATAAACTCCTATGAATGACGAGTCTTCATCAGCATTTGTGCTTCACCATGTCACATTTCAGCACAATCACATCGCAAGAAGTGCAATGTAAAGCAAATTAATTCATCAAGTTACAATGTTTTTGTTGCTTGATACAGAAAGAAAACGCACATGGTTCTCTTTTTCTATGATTAATCTACAGGAGAACTTTGTTTTGTTTTCTTGGACACACAGATTTGTTTTGACCTTACAATAAATTGGAGTGTGTTGACATGCAGGAGAAAACAGGAGAGAAACTCTGAAAATGGAAGATTCTGTTACAAAAAGAAATGCAACATGAGTTACATGGAAATATTTTAAATACTAAAAGGATGACATGAGCAAAAACAGAAACTCTGTCATCAGTGTCTTGTAATTGAGGCAATACCACTATTTTCTTTTCACCATTTAAATCCACACCAGAAACCAATGTATGATGAGAGCAAAGCCTGATGAAAAAGACGCCATGTAAAGTTAAAAAGCAACTTTAGACACTGTTGTCAGTGTTACATCATATGAAAAAGATTCCAAACTGCATTGTTTAAAATGATTTTTTTATTGTCTATATACTCCCCTACCAGTCATTATGGAATGATTCATTCTTTTCATATGTAGTTGTTCAAGTCAAAGCCGTGTATTTTCTATACAGCAATATTTATATATCACTGAAAATCATTGTTTCCCCAATAACATGCAGCCTCAGTCAGTATGTATTTGAAAAAAAAGTGCAGTTTTACCAGTTTACACTCGAGAGCAAAGTCTGGTAGGAGGTGAGCCGCCCACCTCTGATTAAAGAGCATTTCATTTCTGTTTTATATAAATTTAATGACATAACTGAATCCTGAATTGTGACTATCTCAGCATAGGCCTTGCTGAGTTCAGTAGATGATGTGTTGAACCATTTTCAACCCATGAAATGCCAATTTTTAGATGTTTTGTGCTGTCTTTGAAGTTGATGTGTGTGAGTTGATTAAAAACACAAGTTAAAAAAGTTAAAAAGTAGGATTAAAAAGTGTTTTTTGTAGTTCTTTGAAAATCTGTCAGAGTGAGCGCTCTGTGCGTCGTCTCCGTGAAGAGAGTTCCACTTGTAACGGCTATCACAAGCACAACGGAGCTTCACGGCATCGCTAAATTGTTCATACATGCTTTTGCCTTGGAAAATATTTGCCTGTAAGTGAAAGTGTGCACAAGCATGAAATACACTACATATGTGTTTTCGAGCAGACGTTTCTGTTTCTGTCACTCCGCTTGTGATAAGAGCCGTTAGCAGCTAACCCGTGTAGCTAACTTTAGCTAAAGGTTTATTGGCTGTGGTTAAATGTTGTTCGTGTTCATGCTACATGGCAGCTATATGTTTTGTTTCATGTTTATGTAGTGTGATTGTGTATTTATTTTCTCTGTATTTTCAGTTTTACAAGATGTTTGAAAGCTACAAAAGAACAGTAAATGCCAAGAAAACAAGCCTTGTGTGTTTATTGAACATAGCTGGAACATGTTCACTGGCTGTCCAGCAGTGTGAAGCTGCCGCAGTGTGAGGGCAGCACATGTTTATTTTCATTTCATCACATTACAGTCACATTAGTTAGTTTAAAAGACATGTTTAAAGTATGCACTTCCTCTTGAAAGTAAAATGACATCCGTGCAAAAGACTAACTTCAGATAATTTCCATTTCTGATTTGCAAAATTAATTCACAGGGAACTGAGTTGACTCTGGTCATTAAGCAAATGGAGGTCAGGACGGGCTTCACACATGCGTTCATGACGCCGTCTCACCGAACTAAAACTGTTCTTCATAAATATGGAACCTTAACCTGCAGAGGGTCACTGACCAGGAGATGCGGATGTGTCAGAATATCAGATAGAGTTGTTAGCTGCTCATTAAAACACCATTTGTCTAAGAGGTAATGTGAGTGCGTTGGACTGTATCAGCGTGAAGCAGCAGTTCAGCCGTATGCTTTGTAATTAAATCTCTCTCACACACACACACACACACACACACCTGGACACACACACCGTGGATTCAGGCTGAAGGGTCAGGGGTAATGGTGTCGCCTCAGTCTGCTGTGTGAGTCCACGCAAGTGGTCAAAGTGTGTGTCTGCGGAGCCTGCTGTCACCTCATTACAGGACGCCGCCAGCCACAGCTCAAGCTGACATCCAGGGGCAACATTCGCAGAGTATTTTATTTTACCACCAGGAGTTCTTCGAAAATGGCACCGAAAAGTTCTGAGGCGAGAGTTTTTCGTCTTAAGAGCCATTCACCAAGCTGCTGGGAGCAACTTTGACTGAGGAAGAGAGAGAAACTGTGAGGACAGTGGAGTAAAGTCACACTTTTCCTCCTGTCAGTGCTTAGGCTGTGATCCTGTATGAACTGTTGTGCTACCGCTGGTTTACTATAAACTACAAATTACACTCGTCCTACAGTCACACAGGGCTGGAATGAGTTGACCAAAGTGTTGTACATATTATTAGCTGGCACTAAAAATCTGCACAAACATGAAGATGTAACTTGCAAAATCAATCAGTAAAACTAAATAAAATAATATAAAATACTACAACAGTTTTTTTTTTTTTTTCTTAAAGGACAACAGCTTGTAAAGTCATTTTCTGGAATCAAAACAAATCCGAATTATTGAGACCATTAAGAGCTGCAAAAAGTCATTAGATAAAACAATCAATTTGCAGCTTTACTTAATTTCATTTTTAATAGTTTGAGTGTTTTTACAGTGTGGTATTAGTACTTTTTTGAGTATTTCCTTTACCACTGGACCACATACATTTATTTATTGTCCAATCAAATGTGGTTTTTGGACAAAAAACCTTCTGGGTCTGAGTTAGATCGTTGAATCAGATGAATTGTGGATGTCGGTTGGCAAAGAAGAAGTGCAGCGGTCAGGTTCCAGTTCTTGTGCTGGAGACTTACTCATGTGCATCTCATCCTCTAGTCAGGATTTTTCCCCTCCTTCATTCCCTTTAGCACAATTTAGGAGTTTAATATTCAACAAAGACGAACTGTATGAAAGTAAAGTTGTCCTAGCTGAACTGTGAAAAATGAATCCATCGATTGAGATGAAACTGTATAATATTTGATTAAAGCCAAGTATGAGTCAATTCATGTGTTTTATTGTGAAAGATGATCAATATATTTTTAATGTTCTGAATTATTCATTTGTGATCATAAAATATTAATTTTACTGAAATAATTTGACACGTTAAGAACAAAAAAATATTAAAATTGCTTGCGAGCCAAAGTGGAGTCAAACAGATTTGTGTTAGTTTTGAAAGAGGAACTGGTTTTGTGTAGCACGTCACAGTAAGCACAGATTGAACACGTGTCAGAAAAGAAAATTGAATGCTCATTTCTCGCACCATACATCTGAGCCATGTTTATATTTTGTTGAATAAATCTCAAATAATTAAACCTAACAGAAGGATTTGGGTAAATGGCAAATTTTCTTGTAAAAATGTGACAAATTACAAGCTGGAACTGAATAACTGAGCCACCAGCAATATTGGACTAATATTTTGTTCTTCAGACTGCTGTGATGGAGCACAGAAAGGTTGGAGTTTTATTTTCTTAAGCATTAAAATCAAATAATGAAGATGATAAAAGTGTTCATGGAAATATTCCACTTCTAAACAGTCAGATCATATCCATCCATCCATTATCTATACACCGCTTAATCCTCATTAGGGTCGTGGGGGGGCTGGAGCCTATCCCAGCTGACTTAGGACAAAGGCAGGGGACACCCTGGACAGGTCACCAGTCTATCACAGGGTCACACTTTGAGACAGACAACCAAGCACACTCACATTCACACCTACGGACAATTTAGAATCACCAATTAACCTCAACATATTTTTGGACTGTGGGAGTGAGCCAGAGAACCCGGAGAGAACCCACGGTGCACGGGGAGAACATGCAAACTCCACACAGAAAGATCCTGGGTGTCCTCACCGGAACGCAAACCAGCGACCTTCTTGCTGCGAGGCAACAGTGCTAACCTTGCAGCCCAATCAGATAATATCGCTAAACAAATAAATAAAATCCTATTTAAATAACATCCTAACCAAACATTATCATTTATTTGAGGTTGTGTGCATCCACCTGATTACTGTAAGTGTGTTGTGTATTCCAACTTTAGCTTTGAGTTTGATCTACACCAGCTCCTAACTCCTATATCTTGTTTTCATTGCTCCACTTTGTCAAGCATATTCCAGATATGAAGGTCAATTCATGATTTCCATGTCAACGTATCCATTGAGGTCTGTATCTGTATCTTCATGCGTCGCTGACTGCAAGGCTTCATATGGACCATCCTCAAAATTTAAGCCTGCATAGACGTTCTGCACGGCAAAAGCCAGAAAAGTATTCTGGACGCTTATTTCATGCATCACATGTACATCATTATGTCTGAACTATTTCCTGGTGAAGCATCGTGCACTGTCTTTCTTTCTTTAATGCTCAAACAAACTCAAACAAAGCAGCTCTTCTGCTCGTTGTCAGGTTTTCTAGTGCACATATGTGTAACATGTCCACGCAGATATGCCCCCAGTTGCAGTATGGCCTATATATAAATGCATTTGCACTTCCATTGCTTCGTGTTCACAGCTGCTGAAAGCGGCTAAGATGCTCTGCAGAGCTGCTGCCGATCATTTCCTCGGGTACCATCACTACACACGTTACACACAGTCGTTGGATTCACTGGTCGTAATGTGAAATTTGTGAAGCTTTAAACATTATAAATTGCCTCCCAACCCTCGGAGCATTTCGCAGGACAGTGATGACATCATCTGCAGCCTGGCTTAGCATGCTGTTGATGGTACACACTCGCTCCGACATGCAAACATGTGTATGTGTGTGACTCAAAGTGCAGGTTAGCATGTTAATGACGCAGAGGCTCATGTTACCAGGCAGGATACACGGTGATTCCATTATCATTGATTATGTGGCAGAGTGTGTGTGCAAATTTATGTCAGTGTGACACACACTGTAAGAGGATTAGAAATATGGGAGCCAAGAAGTGTGTGTGTGTGTGTCTGTGTGTGTGTGTGTAGCAGAACATTACACAGTTTGCTTCTAGTGTCAGACTGTACTCACTATGGAGGTCAATGGAACGATGAGTCTGTGTGACTGAGACAGAATAAGTGCCTCAGTGTCAGTGAAGGACCGGGATCAAAGAACGGCCATGGCATCCGAGACCGGCGCCGTTTTCAAAACCCAGTGCCAACCCCACCCAAATGTGAGCATAAAAAAGCTGGAGATAAAACCGTACAGACGGACTAGAAAAGCAGACATTCGACACACACTCTCACTTATAGTCGCTGACGTGTACCGACGACTGTTTAACACAATCTGAGTGAGGCAGAGCACGAGGTGTGACAACACGATACACATTCAGCACACATATACAGGCACAGCACACAATAACACAACAGCTCCACCACAACATGAAAGGGACACTGCACAACCACAGCAGGGCTCCAGAGTGGGACCAGTTTGGTTGCACATACGACCGAAAATCTGCTACTAAACATTTTCATTGGTTGCACTGGTGCACTTCATATGTAGCAGGTCTGTCTGTGCGTGTCTATACAACCCACCCAGGTAGATAAAAATCACTTGGTTTCAGACACACTGTTCACTGTTTTCTGACTAATATTTGGTCGCACGCTTGTCTGAGTTGCAGCACTGCAGTAACTAAGTGGAGACTGGTGGCTTCTCTGTGCACAGTAATATCTACCAACACATTTGAGGATTTTAATATTTATATTTACAATAAAAACAAATGTCAAATTAGACAAATAATGGAAACAAATTTAATAAATAAAGATCATAAACTTGCAACATAAACAAGATGAAATAGTTAAGTCAAGTCGAGACATCGTCCTTACGTCAAACATCCAGGTCAACAGCCACTGTGCCAAAGTGCCCCCCAGCTCAAACAATCATGATTAGCACCACAAACATAACCTAACAAGACCAAACATTTTACACTTAAGGTATGACTACACCCAACAATCCGCACACCACGGACCAAACCCCACAACTATTTGTACAAACCACCACTTTTCTTGTGTACAACAGGCATTAGGTTGAGTGTTTACCAATGTGTGTGAGGGGACATTAGTAATTTGTTGCAGAAAACAAAGGGATATGATCAAATGAGCAGCGTTACGCGTTGTGTTTATTGCAAAGATTGCAGGAAAATCATGGCCTGAAACAGCTTTTTGCTGATGGAGCATCAACACTGCAGACTGAAACGTTAAAAAAAGCACAATGTCCCCAAGAAGCTTGTCTAAAAAAATGAACACTACTTATAATATTTACAACCATTTGCTAACTTCCATTCTTACAATCATTTACATCATGTGTTAAGGAATCATCGATGAGTGCGGAAACGACAAAACAACAGTGAAAAACTTCAGGCACATCCAAATTCTGTGCTGGTGCATCCAACTGAAAGCACATTTGTGCAACAAATTGACAAGTTAGTCTGTATCCTTGCACAGTAGATTCACCACAATATGAAAAGAAAACTGCACAGCCACAGCATAGAATAGAAAATAAATATGTCCTACCTTCATGTGGTTATGAGGCCTCAAAGGATTTTACTTTTCCTTGTCAATCACATCATCAGACTCCAGATTCATCAGGATCTTTTCTTCTACAGCACGAGGGCCTCCAAACTGTCCTGTGACGAGAGATAAACATTAGTGTGGAGAAACTTCTCTTACGTTCCACCTTTGTGTTGGGGAGGGTCAACAGAAAAGTTGTAGGCCAAACCTTTGTGTGATTCAACTGCTGCAGGAGCAAATAACAGCACAGTTCTTGCATTTCTTTCATTCACTACATCGATTTCTACTTGATCCACCCTGCCTGATGTTCCCATTTCTCAAATCCAATTTTAAGCAAGTAAATTGCAAGTGCAAGTTAACATATTACAGAAAATACAATATCTTGCAAATTAGTTTCAGCAGCTATATAACTTAATCCTGTCACACATCTGTATGTAAAGCATTTAAACTCAAATTCCTGATTCTCAGCATGCTTTTCTTCACGCTCTGCTCTGGAAACTGGTGGTTGTGCCTCATCTTAAGCTAAATTATTACAATCAGAATGAGGAATACCGTTATCCACAGCATTCTCCATTCAGGAATATCTGCAAATGGTTGACCTACTCTCTGAAACAGCATGTAGCTTACACACACTTTCCCTTAATTGTCAACACCTGTTTCAATTCTCATTCATCAGCTTGTCAACACTCAACTTTTACTGCAACAACTGAACACTTCAGAGTAGCAGCTGGATTTTCATGGATGCAAACACTCACCGGAAACACGCTGAGCAGCTCATGCTCAAGTGGTTACGATCCTTGTTCAGATGAAGTTCAGTTCAGAGTTTGGCTCAGTGCAGGGTGATGCAGTGATGTCCAGGACCAACATTCATTTTGTAAGTGAATTCATTTGGATAACAAGAAACTCCCGATTAAAAAAATGGAGTTCTTTGGCAGCTCAAAGCTCCACCAGCTTGCCGTTAACTGTGTCTGTCTGCTGTTTGGTGCCGAGCAGGTAGTGAACAGTTTGGGTTTAAGGGATAAAAGCAGTGACTGACTGCAGCAGAAAGTGTCACCATGTGTGTGGTGAGAACATGCCAGAAAATTAAAGCAGTTAGCAGAAAGATGGCGAACAAGGCTGCAGAGCTCAAGCTGGTGAAGGCTGACTGCTGCAGGCTTAGTGAGGAGGGTGGAAACAGGTGATCTGACTGGGGAAGTGGGAGCAGGTGAGGTGGGTGTGGTGGAGCAGAGATAAAGACTAGGGACATCTGGTGGATGGAGGCAGTGATGCATTGACAAAAACATGGAAAACATGGCTCATCACTGTAGGATATACAGATATTAATCATAGAAGCTATAAGACTTCGACCAAAATACATTTTAAGCAAGTTTGGATTCAAAAAAATGCAACAAAAGCAGCGTTGTAATAATTATGTAATCTATGTTAGTTATTTTGCAGCAACCACACTAGTCATGGGAACAAATATGAGGTTTTATTGTGTTTTTAGTGTTTTATCGACACACTTACTCCCAAACTAAATTATGAAATCCTAGGAGGAAAAAAAAACCCTGCTCACACACATGCGGTCCTCGCTCAGCTTCACTGCTGATGGGCTCTGCAGCTCTCTGCTCACCTACCCACTGCTAACCAGCTACCTCATGCTGAGAGTGTTCACACACGGACAAACATCAAACCAGCACATACAAAGGCAGCCTCTGCAGCTCCGCACCGTCGGCTGAAGCCACAGTGCCCCCTGCTGGACGATAGAGGAACATTTCCTCTCAGTGTCAATGGGTTCTCCAACTTTTGCACACCGCAGACCCTTTAAAGGGAAGACATTTTCCGAAGGACTCCATCCAAACTGTTACTCCAAACATATAATGATAGAAAAGATAATATCATTTTTAAGTTATGAGGAAATGTAATCTTGTTGCTAATCCAGATGGAGCTAAACCTGCTTCTTTTTACCATTTAATGCATCAAAGTCAGTTCATAACATGTCAGGAGCTCACTTGGTATCCTTTTAAGCTGCAGAATCATAATATGTTAAGTGGAAACATCTGTTATTATACTCATTTAGCTGAATAAAAATGAAATATTCAACATATAAGTTTAAAGCAAGAACAGTAAAGTGCAAGCAACTCAAAATTGAATTTATATTTAATTTACTTTCCAGCATTGTTTTCTTGTGTTTGTCAAATGTCCCCGTGTTTTGTGTACAGTTTCTCACTAAATAGAGGATGCTATTTTTATAATGCCTGTTTCTTGGTTTTAGGGGGAGTCAGAACAGCAGAACCCAGAGGATTTATCACTTAATTCTACTCTTTGGTCTTCACATCCTGTTCTGTGGGACAAATCTCTAATGCATGATAACAGTGTGTTCTGGTGTCGCTGCAGGCGACTGAACAGTCTCTGCCAGGCTGTGCAGGAGTAAACAGTAAATCTAGACAAAGTTTGTTCTTCCCATTGCAATTCAGATTTCGGAATCTGACAGTTTTTGCTTTGATGATGAAAGACTTCATTCGGCGACAAACAAACTGAAGTCTAACCCAAGTAACTAGAATTTTCCACGACACTTTGGCTGCAAGAATTTACTCCCATTCAGCCACAATAGTATTATTGATGTGCAGTGCATGAGATGCAGTACAGATTTTAGGGTGATAAAGCTCACAGTCAGTGATGCAGTTCCTTCCTCGGATGCCGACGGAGGCTGAGGTCAGAGCTCTGTGCAGCCCAGTGGAGATCAAAGCTGCAGAGCTTCGCTATTGTCTAAAATATGACTGTATCCAGTAGTATTAAGTGGATACAGATAAAAGGGACTGGAGACAGAAACACAGGCCACATGTAGTCAGGATGGCTGAGTCATAACGGCTCCACAGTCTCCATCTTGACTGGTATTGATTATTCATTTCTCATTGACTGTGCACACGTGGGAGCAAGTTGTAGAGGAAGTAGAGACAGAAAGTCGAGCAATAGTGTTTTCTCTCGGGTCCTACAACGTATGAACTCAGGTCACGACAACAGTCAATAAAGGAAACATTTAGCAAAATCGTGCATCAGTTTATTTGTAGGTTACATGTACAGTTTGAATGGTACATGCATTCTAGCTACCAAAAAATGGTGCTTGTTGTCATCATTAAGTTTAACCAATCAGCATCTGTCTTTTTCAAGCTAAACCAATCAGCGTTGATGCCTGTACAACAGTTTTTCAGGTTTTTTCTCCTCTGAAAACAGCTGTGAAAGAGGTTTTGCATGGGCTGTTGGAACATGCACAAGGGTTTGGGACACCCTAAAACCAAGTTCCTGCATTGGAAAATGGCTTTTTTTTTTTTTTTTTTTAAAACAAAAATCAACCTTTAATTGTATCAGGACCTTCTTTATTACTAAAGCCATAATAGTCTACAGCCATGCTCCAGGTACAGGAGTACTTTGAGCTAAATGCGAACATTATCATGCTAATATGCTGATATTTAGCATGTTTCCTATCTTCACGATGTTCATGAATATACTCCATTGTCCGTTACAATCATCTGTTATCATGCTAACATCTGTTAATTAACAATAAAACCCAAAGTACACCTGATGCTGATGAGTGTTAATTATTTTGCAGGTTATTCCGGTACAAACCGAAACATAGGACATACCAAAATTTTGACCTGATGAAGACCTGACATGAAAAGTTTCTACAGTCACATTTACTATAATATGTTTTGAGGGTAATTTGAACGTCTGTGCCAAATTTCATGACAATCCATCTGAGATATTTTGCTCCAAATCACAAAGATGAACTTCATAGTCACACTGGAGGAAAAGCCAAAGGGCCACCGAATGTGGCTACGAGTAACATTGTCAGTCGACGTCTTTATCCGAGCTGTCGGCTTAAATAAAAACGTTGCATTGTCCAAGACACAAAAGGTTCAACTTTGCACCTTATTTTCTACGAGTGCTTTCAGTGTCGGCAGGCTTCAGAGGGAGAATCACAGATGTAAAGCTTAATAAAGATAATTTCACTCTGTGGCTCGTCTTTCCCCGAGTGAAGATTCACTTGGGAGGAGGAGGAGGAGAGAGAGAGATTCAGTTTTAGAGACAGGAAGCAAAACACTTCTGAGTCTGACTGTTGGAGATAGAGTGTGTGTTGCTGGTCCCAGAGGGCAAAGTGGAAATGACTTTGTCTTTGACAGAAAAGAGCTGTTGAAGAGCCTGAGGCCTCTTCCTTTTCCTGCCTCCCTCTGCTGCTCTGCTCTCGCTTGCTTTCATTCATCTGCTGTGTCTGTTTGGTGATGTTGCACATCAGAGGAGCAATTTCATTACAATGTGATTATGAACATGGGCAAAACAAAATACAAATGTATTGCCTTTATTACAACACAAACAAATGCCAGTTATTTGTGACTATATTTAGTTTCATGCAAGTCTTTAAGTGTCACTGGACAGTTTATTTTGTTTTAAGTCATCATTATGAAGTAACTTTTAATTGCACACTGCATTGGCTATAGAAAAACAATACCATCTGCATTTAGATTGAATAACTATAAGCCTCACTTTCACTATGCAGTTCTGACACCTCACCTGAAAAACGAAGGCTCGATTTACCCCACAAAGAACATCCAGAGTAACTGTGGAAACTCAACCTTGCAAACAAAAAAGATCCTCATTGTCAGACAGAGGCGAAGAAGGCGAATGATAGAATTCGAGGTAAAACAAGGATGAACCTAAGACATGCCTTCACTCGCTGGAGAGAGCTCCGGGACTTGTGAGGGTTCAAAAACCAAGATTCAGTTGGCATTATTTCTACTACATCAGTCGGTAACAAAAACCTGCCTACTTATTAATACCACCGGGTGTTTCGCTGTGTTTTTATTACAGCGCTGACATCAGGGTTTCTATTTCAAATTGGCACCTTTCAGGCTGTTCTGGTTGTGTCTCTCTAGCCACGTTGATCGAGCAGCTAGAACCAGGATTTCTTTCCTCTCTCTTGCTTCTTAAGTGCTGTTGATTGTTTCGTGTCCTGTGGTTTTAGTAGTTGAGATGCTCTCAGGTATAAAGAAATCATTCCAGTCTTTGCAATTGCGACGTCAACAGTAATACTGCTTGGAAATGTGAGGAGGAGAGTTGAAAAGTTGTCTTTTGCCTCTTTAAATATATGTTGAAATACTGCAGTTTAGAACGATCATATCTGAAAACTCCGGCCAAAGGGGAGATTTCGAAAAGCTCCGGCTTTACGTTTGCATGTAGACAGGAGGAGACAGAGTTTGACGTCACAGTATGGGACAAAAGTGTCATCAGCGTCAAATGTGTGCGACCCATGTTTACAGTTTGACAACATCCATATACTTGGATTGACATGTTTCCCAGCCAATATTTTACTTGTTTTGTACTCTAACACCACGTTTAGGAGTAGCTCCACTTCTCTGTCAGTCCAAACAAACAAACCCTCGCGCCATTATACAGGAAGTAATTTGTGTCATTCGTTGTGTTTTTTTCCCCAAGATTCTGATTGGCTAGCATGGCTTTATGTTTCCTGTTACACTACCCCCTATAGGTTTGGCATGCTCATAACAATTCTTAACATGTTTATGCAGGTTTGTGTGTAAACAGAGATTTTTATTTTATTTTTTTTAAACAATCTGATATGAACAATGTTATTTTTGAAAATGTAGGTCTGTTTTTGTAAATACTCAGCTACACTGCATCTCAACATGGTACTCCAGCTGCAGTATGTCAAACAGAAAAGCCCTGCAGAGGATAGTTAGAGGAGGTGAGAGGGTCATCGGAGTTTCCCTCACCTCTGTCCAAGAACTTTTCCAGAGCTGCTGCAGGAGCAGGACACTGAACATTGTCAGGGACTCCTCACACCCTCTCCATAAACTGCTACCATTAGGCAAACGTTTCCAGTGCATTAAAGGAAGAACCTCCAGATTGATCAACAGCTTCATTCCACAAGCTGTCAGAATGCTGAACTGCCGACCTAGATATGAAAACACTTGTTTATTTAAGTTGCTTTAAGTTACTGGATCCTGAAGAAACACTCTTTCATCTTGCCTGTACTACTGTGTATGTACAACAAAATGACAATAAACCTGATTTGATTTGTGTGTAAACCTGGCCTTAGAGACAAACAACCAAGCACACTCAGATTTACACCTACGGACAATTTAGAATCACCAGTTAACCTCAACATGTTTTTGGACTGTGGGAGGAAGCCGGAGAACCTGGAGAGAACCCACGCTGCACGGGGAGAACATGGAAATTCCATGCAGAAAGATCCTGGGCATCCTAACCAGGACGCGAACTGGGGATCTTCTAGCCGTGAGCCAGTCTAAGAAATCAATATGCATAAAATAAGCCAGTTTAAACTTAAACAATCATGTAGTTTTCACCTGTTTGAGATCAAAATCATGCTGAAAGAAGCAGTCAATGGAATTGACACCAGTTATGGATAGAAAGAAGGACAAATCCTCTGTGATATTTCCAGAAGAGCAGTTTTGAAGCTCAATATGAGAGGAAATCCCTAATTAATGCCCAGGTTACCCCAAAATGAACAAAGAGGTGGAGCCTGACAGGAGCTGAGTCCATGGACTGTCTGATGACAGTGCTCACCTGTCACTCAAAGTTGAGTAGGCGAGAGCTGAGGCATGCTACAATACGAGAAACTAGTGAGGGGGAGCCAGGGGAGACAGAGTTAGACCAGGTGACTTCAGCAGAGGAACACAGAAGATATGGAGGACTGGAGCCAGAAGAATCCAACGGAGGGGAATCAGGAACAAAGATGGATCACGTGTTGGCAGCAAACGTGGCGAAAATAGGTGTTACAACAATCTTGCATCAATTTGTGGCTTGCTGGCATCTTAAATACTGTATGCTGATCTGAGAAGTGTATGGCAAGCCACGCCTCGCTGCACCTGGAGCAATTGGTTGATTGTGATCCACAACACCTGGTCCCTTGTCCCTCCGGCTTGTTGCAAGGGAAAGCATGAAGCAATACTAAAAGAGCTCCACTTGGTGGAGCCAAAGGCGGAGGTCATGTCAAAAACTGTTGCTATGTCAGGCTGTAAATATGTTTATTTCTGCTGTGAAGATGGCCTTTTTAATGTGGGGGTCTACTGGAAGCTACTCGCATTTGGAAACAGCTCTAGTGGCCATTTGACGTATTGCAGCTTTTGGCACTTTGTGTTAATCTTTCAGCCCCAGAGGTTTCCACTGATCATTGGTAGTTGCTCTGACCATACTAAGATGCACTACAGGAAAAATAGTTGTTTTTGAAGCTTCACCTTCACTCCAAACAGCAAGTTTGTGCCTGAGTTGCTGCTACACAGGTTTTGGCTTTTGTGCTTTAAATGTGTCTCTTGTGAACTGAGCAGCTTTACGGAAGCCAAGATTAGAACACTTTAGTGCCTCTTTATTGTGTTGCGTGGATGTGTACAAAAAAAAAAAAAAAGGAGCAGCAGCCTCGAGTGGCCCTAACTTCCTATAGTAATTTCTATAACTCTTCAGGAGAATTGAATTTCAGCACACTGTCAGCATTAAGTTAATTGAAAATGTAATGCTTGTGGCCATATTCCTTTTCAGTACATTCTTTTGCATGATTTTTTTATTGCATGTGTCTGCAAGGTGTGCATTACCACAGCTAAAAAAGTTGTCTTAAGGAAGTTTAAATAAAACTATGTTCATGTCTTGCACAATATTTGTAATGGAAGTTACAACCCCTCCCTCTTGTCTTAGATTTGGGTGTTTAAATCAGTATTTGAGCCCCAGAGCGGCCAGTAAGTGTGACTATGAGCAGAATAAAAGTGTAAATAGTCTTTCTATATATAAAATTTAAGGGGATAATAGCAAAAAACCTATAGACATGACTATTAAACTTCACCAGTTGCTTGATTACATTAGCGCAATTCTTTTTTGTTTTCCTAAATGTAACATTTAAAAATGCAATTGAGGTATAAAAGATCTAAAAATTCCTTAATTTGCATTACTTTCCAGAACAGAAATCTTAACATTGGATACTGACATACTACAGCCAAAGGTTTTTACTGAGGGGGAATTTGGGCTTCTGTTACATATACATTTTTGACAATGTTTAAAAAGAATAAATGGATCTAAAAATCACACTATGGATGATACATGAACAAACTCCTAAACTAGAAAGTTTGTGTATATAAGTGTTACTGAAGTGGGGATTTCTGGCTCAGAGTTTGAGACAAAAATGGGAATTAAGTTTTGAGAAACAGCCATTAAAGATACGTTTTCTAATCTAAATGTACAGATGTAAAAGGATGCAGTGCAGTAAAATAAACACCTGTGTATTTTGGATGTTTTCTTTCTGTCTGAAAGAAGACATGGAATAGATGTAAAATATTTCAAAACATGTCAGACTCGCCCAGTGCATGAATGAAGGGAGAGTTAAGAGACATTTATAAATGTCTATAATGCTATTTTTAATCATTCCAGAATCCAGAAAAAGGTTGTTCAGTAAAACTAAAATGACTTTTTTTTTTATTTATGGAAGACATGGAAATTATTAAAGCAATTTGTAAAATGTTGCTGTTTTTGATGAAAGAAAAGTGTTTTGTATCAACGATTTGTGTTTTGTATCATATTTGATCTTGTGTTAAAGCGACAAGTCCTGAAATCTTCTTTAACAACTTATGACAAAGACGCTTTTTTAAAAAAAAGTAACAACGATAACGCAAAGGGAACGTTATCAGGGAACATTTTGGGAAACAGAATCTGTTCCCCGCGTCTCTTCTTCTCTCCGTCATCACACCTCAAAACTCTCTGTCTGTATCTCTCACTAATTACTACAACCTGTCAGCCTCTACCGGTTGCTGTGGCGACCGGCAGTCGTCATGGCAACGCCAGTGGTTTGTCTGGCTCGGCGAGGGAGGGGGTTGGGGCCGCTATCTGGCAGGAAGGTGAGATAAGAGAGTTAATTTCTCATTGAGTAGATAAAAGAGTCGCCGATCTCTGTCAGAGAAACATTCAAACTGCAGGGAGGCAGTGAAGACGCTGGCAAACTGTAAACAGGGTCATCTGGATGTTTGGTAGTGGGATCATTTATATTCATACGAGGATTTAAACTGTGGATTTTTGCAGTTATACCAAAAAAAAAGCGAATATTGCATTTCTTAACTTAAACATGGCAGAAGAAATGTCTCTATGGTGGCTCAAGGAATGTATATCCTGTAATCCAGTTTAAAATGAGCGTGTATTTTCCAAGAAGGTTCACCTTCAGGCTGCATTTCAGACTTGAATAATTGATTAACCGCTTTCAACGAAAATTGCTCAAGTCATTTATCGTACCTAAAAGCCAAAAAGTCTGCGCTTCCAGCGTCTCGGATGCGAGATTCGCTTCTTTTCTTTGTTTTTCATCTTTGCAACTCAACTATCTTTAGGTCTTAGACTGGAAGGCATCCCTTTGGGGCTCTCATCTTCTGACATTTTATGAACTAGAAAAACCATTGAATCATGAATAAATTCCAATAGTTCCGTCGCTATTCCTGCAATGCACAGTCTAAGGGTGCCGTAATGTCAAATTGCTTAATACTGTTAGAAAGTGAGCAGGATTGCTTAACTTCAAAAGCACGATGGGGATCAAACATCTGGTTTTCCAAAAAGACAGACCAAGATGCTGAGCTTTAGATTAGCCTGGATGTTTGTGGATGGGTAGAGTTCAATTCATCAAATTAATTGATTAAAAAAGTTTTTAAATAAATACGTTTAAGCTGCGTATGTTGCGGGCCCAGTTGTTCAAATGTTAATACTTGTGACTGGATCAAATCATAAAAATGGGTTGTTTGAGGGGGGGGGGAGCCTGGATCAAATCTTCAATTTGTGTCTTTCTCCTTTCAGTAGGATTGGGACACCTGTGATCAAAAAAAAAAAAAAAATTAGACTTATCAAGAGTTAAGTCACTCAGGTATTTAAAATTTCTCACAAGATGAAACCTGAAGATACGAAGTCGGTGGGCAGAGAGCAAAACCTTGTCAGGAAACCATTACATCTCAAGAAACAACAAGTATGACAGCTGTCTTTTGTTAAAGTTAGGAAATATTTTGTGAAATCAGGGAAAACATACTGTTGAAGTTAATCCAAATACATGACTTTATTCAGAGACAATAATTGGCTTAATAAAATACCTCCATGAAAAATGCTTTGTTTTCAAATGCAGTTTTTTGGTGTGTGTTTTTTTTTAAACCTTCATGCACAAAAACTTTTAGAAATTTTCATGAGAACAAGCAAATACAAATCTTACATTGTTTAAAAATCACTGAGTAGAAAGACATCCCATCATATACTGACAAAAACAGACAACTGAACAAAAACTACAACTGTTTTAAAATCTTCACTTTGGAAAAAGAAGCTTAAAAAAAACAAAAACAGAACCAGTGGATGTCAAACCCGTCCTCAACGACATCCGCACTCATCCACCACCATGTCCTGGTAATGCCGGAGCACCACGTTGTCGTTGTTGTCGTAGTAGAGCATGGAGATGGCGGACAGGCGGATGGGGACGCAGCAGGGCTGAGGCGTGCCAGTCGGGTCCAGGGAGTGCACCAGGGTCTGCAGGATGGCGTGGTTGGTGCCGTTAAGGCTCTCGCTGAGTGGGAAGGGACACTCGCCGTGGCAGTAGTTGGCCATGTAGCCGTGCGGGGCAATGATCCAGTCCTGCCAGCCCACATCCCTGAAGTTGACGTAGAGGCGGCGGGCCTTGCACACATTGCTGGGCGTCACCGGGGTGTTGAAGGTGCTTCTCCTTTGCCGGGGGCGACACTGGTGGGGGTTGAGGGACACAGCGACCAGCGAGGCCTGGACCAGCGGCAGGATGACGGTTCTATCCATTGGGAGCAAGTTACTGGAGTAGAAAGGTAGCAGCTCGTCCAGATCCGTGGTGGGGGTCAGCAGCTCTAAAAACAAACCGTAGTTGTGTCCTGGTTTGCGCCATCTTTCTGCCAAAGACGTGAGGTCCAGCTTGACTGAGATGGGCTCCAGCTGCAGCTGCACCGACCGGGACAGCAGGAGTCTGCGGTTGGCCTGAGGCCTGACACCCTTCAGCGTGGTTGGGGACACCGTGTACAGAGACACGCCGACGGCCGGGTAGCTATGCAAAAGCTCGGCGGGTCGGAGGGGCTTCCAGTGGAAGGTGACCTCCAGCTGAGCCAGAGACAGCAGCTCCACAGGCTGCAGGACGGACATGTTGAAGTAGAGCTGCTTCTCCATACAGGCCTGACAGCTGCTGCTCAGTTCGGCCATCCCGCCTGCAAAACATCAGCAGGGAGACGAGCTGTTTAACAAAAGACTCTCAGGTTTTCAGGACTATTTAAACATTTTAAAATGTACGTAGAGAGCTGGTGCATGATCACATAAATCACTGAATACTGCTCGTACACACTCTGAAGCACATTTCCAGCAAGATTTAGTTCAAACACCTCAGAACAACAGCCTTCCACTGAGCTTTTGTTTTTTGTTTTGTTTTTTTAAATTAAGCTGACATGTGTTTTGGTTGTTTGCTCTGCCTTGTTACTGAATAACACTTTGATCAATAAATAATACTCTCTCTCTTTCATACTTGTGTGCAAATCCTGCTCATTATTTCACTTTTCGTGGCTCAGCCTGCTTTCTCATGAACAAAGATGTGCCAAGCTCGCAGACACATCCAATATGGGATTTTTTTCCCCCCCAGAGTCACTATACTCTCACTATACAGTCAGTTTTTGAAGTTATAATTATTTAAACAAACTTTAGAGAAATGTGCCATTTTTGCTACAGACATAACACATACAAACATTTCAAGGCTATTAGCCAAACTTAAAAAAAAATAAAAAATCAGTTTCTGTACCCAAAAAGGTGCCAACAGACGGACTATTTATTTAACTTTTGTTAAGGTGTATTAAATAGATTTTTAACAGCCATTTCATTTGCCATGTAAACTCCACAACAGAATATTTCTGTTTCTCTTATGTCTCCCAAATCAGATTTTATCTACGTGAATTCTATGAAAGTGTGCACATACATTTTTAGAGGTGCATCTTTAAAACCCATTTAACAACAAATGTTTGATTTCTGTCTTTCTTGAAGGCTGTGAAATGCCTCTGAGCATCTGGATTCCTGGACTCTAGGAACAAATTATAACAAAACTTTAAACCAACCATTTAGAGGACCTGATCCTGGACAGTAAAACATGGAATCAATCTGATCCAGGTTGAACTGCTCAAACAACAAAATCACACACTAAAGTTAACAGTGTGCTGGCATTTTAAAAAATAAATAAATACATAAAATAAAAAATCTGTTAATCTGAAAATCCGTCTGCAACTAAATGGTGAAATACAGTAATGTTGGAAGACTGTGAAACCAGTGAAAATGACAGCAAATGTCTGTAACATAATTTGTAGCTAATTTAAATATAATTTAACTGTAGAATTTTATGGTCACTCAGTGTAAAACAGCAAACTACTATTTATAAAAGTACAGATTTTTAATGTGGATATGATTTATAGTTTTGAATTTTTTTGTAAAGTGTATAAATATTACTTTTTCCTTTGATTTTATTATATTATCTGCAATTCACCAAAATACTAAATGAGTATATGTTTTTCTTCTTCTTTAAACAAATACTGCAAACCAACAAATTGTCATTTATAGAGGGACTGATTTTTTATGTGGATTTTTTTTTTCATTTATGGCCCCTTTTGTTTTATACAGATAACATGTAAAATATTGCACATTTACTAGTTTACTATCTGTGATTTAACAAAAACAGGAAAAATCTGTAAAATAACATTAAAAATGATCAACCTATGTGTATTTTTTTCATTGAGATAATATCAAACATCTTAAAACTATATGTTTAACAGTTTCAAAGAAGTGCAAATTTACTCTCAACCGTCGCAAAAGAACAAATGACCATTTATAAAAGCATACATTTTTGATGTGGATATTATTTACAGTTTTGGTTGTTTTTTTACGGTTAACATGTAAAGGAATGCTTACTTTCTGTCATTTTTCTAGATATTATCTGTAAGACTAAACAGGGATTTTTTTGTGACTGCTGCTAAAAATACTTGACATACCGAAGTCTTCTTTCAAAAAACTGCAAGAACCTCCGAAATAATATTTTTGAAATAATATACTTTTTTTTTTTTTTAAGGTGTAATGGTCAAATGTTGTAAAAGAATGCAGATTTCTGATGTGGACATTATTTACACTCTTGACTTGTATTTCTTTTTTAAATTGTTGCCAATTAACTACTTCTTTTCTGTGACTTCACTATTTATGATCTACATTTTGACAAAACATGGTACATCTGTAAAATAACAGGTCATTTTCTTCAAACTTTACAATAAAAACCGTTTTCTTTTTACAGTGTACCTTGGTCCTGCACAAAGCGGATGATGTTGCCTCGGACTCCGTACTGGGACACCGTGCACGACTCGCCGTCTTCCTCCGGCTCGCCGTCGGACCTCCGGAACATCCTCCAGAGCGCGGAGGGGACGCGGCGCCTGGCGGTCTGCCGGGCTGCTGCTGTGGGCCGAGGCCGCTCGTTGAGGCCCAGGGCGCTGAGGAAGAGCCGCTCCTGTTCCTTCATCTCCACCTTCATCTCCTCCAACGGAGACGGAGCTCCGACACTGAGGAAACACACCGTCAACAGCAGCAGCAGAGGACTCATGCCTAGCCTCAGGTTGGTTCTGGATCCTCACCTGTAGACTGTCGTTAGTTTGAGTGTGACGAGCCTCCAGCTGCATCATCATGTTAATGAGGAGATAAGGAGGTGAGGAGGTGAGGAGGTGGAGCTCATCAGGCTCAGCTCAGCTCACGGTTTAACACTGAAGGAAAAGTGTTCAAGTTCCTCTTTAGATGTTAGTTTTCCTGCCTGGAATGTCCCCTGTAGAGGTATTTTTTCAGCACACCCATGGTACAGATGGGAAACTTGAAGTAGTAAACTGTTATAAAGATTAAACCTTGATTTTATATATGTATCATTTTTAATTAAAAAAAAAAATTTTTTTTTCAACCTTTTAAAAACTTTTTGTTGTCCTGTAGGTGTTCTGTCTTGCTTCAGATGCAGTGGCCATGTAATTTCATTTTGGTTGCTCTAAGAAGCAAAAATGACATTTAAAAACAACTCAAAAAACGCAGCTTCCAGAAACATGACTGAAAACTTGTCAAGACCAAGTGACCACACAATATGTTATCAATGCTATGAGCAATGAACATTCACTCGTTTTAAGCTCCTGTATTCATAATAAAGGAAACTAACACATGCAGTATCTGATTTCTTTTATCTAAGCTATGCAGATCTTCCATCATGTGATGCGATAATATGCAAATTCTTTATTTTAGCTTTTAAAAACTGTTTGGTCTGTTGTTGTCACACTTTGACATGCATTTCACAATGAAGTGCCGGCAGTAGAGATGTGTTTCCATAATGGTGCAGGGCATACTGTCTAGAATCTGGAGGATGACTTAGAAACTAGAGAAAATGTGTTTAGTGCCTAACTGTAGCACATTTCCTCTCACATTTGTTCAAAATTGCGATGGATGCTCCATCCTCTGTTCTGTGGTTCTAGTCTTGTGTCAAAATCTATAACCAAGAGTGTGTAAATTTGCATTTGCTGCCCGTTCGTTGTAAATTTCTGTTTCATTAAATTGCTTTCATTCCTCCCCCCTCCCTCCCTGTCAAGTAATTAACACACAACAAAACCAGAGGCAGTGAAGTGGTATTTCCTCAGAGAAGAACTGCAAGGCTGCAATCAACAGTTATTTTCATTATCAATACTTCTGCAGTTGGTTTTCTTTAATAATCAGTTGGTTGTTCAGTGTGTAAAATGTCAGAAAACTGAAAAATGTCAGTCACGTCTCTGCAGCCTCAGTGAACATATTTAAATGTCTTGTTTTGTTTTAACAGCACAGAAAGTGGAGGGAACTTGCAAATATTCACATCAGAGAAGCTGATGAATGAAAAAAAAAACAAACAGCTTTAATCAGTTCTTAAAAAAGAATTAAACTATGTAACTAGAAAGTGATGATTTCAGCTGCAGGACTCGTCAGTTTCTGGCTGTTTCATGAAATGCTAAAACTTATTGTCCTCGTTGCGTTTTCCTTAAGGATTAATCCCAATGAAAGCACCACAGCACTAGAAGTAGAACTGCACAGCAACAACATGCTGCTTTATTGCATTTTAACAGCGGTGGAGCTGAAACCGTTTGTTCTGCAGAGCTGGGAACTAGAACTGAGCAACCTTCAGCACTTTACGAGCTCCAGTTGTGAGTTTATTCCACCATCTAGTGTTCGCTGAGGGTAACTCCTTGTTGGAATAATGCAAACCAACAGCTGTTCACTCCGTTTGATCTGTTCACCGTCGTAGAAACGATTCCCAAAATCTTCAGGCTGTGACCCTCAAAAACAAACAGATATATTTACAATCCCTGTCACAGTTTATGGCCTCAGTATATTCATCAGAATTGTGAGCGACCTCAAGTGGTTAAAGTATTTAGAATGAGGAGAAACGGCAAAAAAAATAAAATTAAAATAAAACATATGTCCCTTAACCTTTTGACCTTTACACCCTTCTGTACAGGCAAGTTTAGCACATCTACTATGACTTTTTTATTTGATCTGATCAAATAGCAAAGAGAATGAAAAATATAAAGAAAATAAAAATATATTTTAAAATATATATAACAAAATATTTTTAAAATTATATATATATATATACATATATATATATAAAACAATAAAATCATAAAAATAAAATCATAAAAATTTAAAAAATAAAATAAAAAATCAACTACTGTGGTAATAGAACCCAAAATGTGATTTCCAAGCATGTGGACACCAGGTCTTAAGAGGTTAAGTTGTAAAAATGTCCATTTTTGCTTTCGTTTTTCAAATCTCACTCACTTGTTGTAAAAATGAGATTTATTTCATTTTAAAATTCTCTCAGGTGTCTCTGATCCATTGAGCCCAAAGCTGTTCCTTTTGACAGTGTTGCAGCTTATTACTGGCTGCATTTGAGGATTTTTTCAAGTGGAAATTTTAAAAAAGAGCTTAGGTCTTCAATGCAACTCATTTCTCTAAGTTGGGCCTCCTCGTCTCCTCCGTCCTCCTGCCTTTAACCCAGAAATCAATCGCAGCTTGTCGTTTTGATGGACGCCTCCATTCCTAAAACACACCTCGAGGAGCGAGGAGGTTTGCTGGAGGAGCTATGAAGGAGGACACGCAGGTGTGTTCTCACTGAATCCATTGTGGAAGTGTTTTTAGCATCTGTGACGTATGAAAGACGCACAACTAGCACATGGCTTGGCAAATGTTTTTGTGTAATATCCCACTATATGAGTTATGAGTAAATATATACTGTAAGTTGTCATGAACAATGTTCTGCTCATCCTACAGAGATCATAAAATGCAGCACTCGGCTGTAACAAAACAATGAATAGATGATGCCAGACGTCATGTTTAACTGACATCGCTGTAAAACAACAGTCAAGTCTCACTTTTTAAAATGCCTCTCTTCTTGTGTCTCGTCTTGGATACTTTTAATAGTCACTATATAACTCTGGTCTATTATTGGTTGCTTTTGGACATTTAAATACAAAAACTTCACATATTTTACTTTTAAGTGGTCAACCATCTTATGTCTTTAAATCCTCCAGTCAAATCACAGATCAACCTTTAGGTCAGTGTTGCCCATAATCTCAAAAAGAGCTGTTTCTTTTAGCTTAATACCTGCTTCAAATTATGCCAAAAATGCTACTAGGCTTGTTTTTTTTTTGTTTGTTTTTTTAAATAAAGATTTTACTGACAATAACAGGGCTTAAACAGCACCATCAAACCTACTGACAACTGTTCTGCTCCTGATAGGTAGACTGACTCATTCATACAAATATCAGATACTTATAGAATGTAACTTAATTTATGAGATGCTACGATACATGGCCAACCTATTTACCTGTCCCAATGTGAGAAGTTTAGATCCAATGGTCAATGTATTGATGTGTTAATGGATATGTGCCTGGCTTGTGAGGCAGTGATTTTTAATGAGAAAAGCCTGAGGCGGTGAATGAGGCGTGACGAACACCTGAATGTAAATCAGTCACAATAAAGAAGTGGACTTTTTAAAATAAGAATATTAAGTGATAAATATTCAGATTCACCAACATCTAAATGAAAAATATGTATTTTGTATTTGAAATCTACAAACACTTTCATTAAAGTTAACCAGAATTTGATTTGATGTTTGATCAGCTGGAATAGGCTTCAGGCCCCTGGCGACCCTAGTGAGGATTAAGTGGTGTATAAATAATGGATGGATGATATCAACCAGATAAGTTCAGATATTATCTTGATTACATGAAGATATATAGGGCAAGATGCAAACAGTTATTGTGTCTGTCGATGCCACATGAATATTAAAATGGACTCACACAGAGTCCTAAGTTTTTCAGAGCATTAGCAACTGATGAACATAAGGACAGGTGACAAATGAAAGGAAAAACCTGAACTCTTGACCCCTACATCAAGGAGATCTGGTGGCTCTGTTACGCTATTTGTGGATCATTTTGCCAGAATGGGTTTGTGTCCCATCTATCCTGGTAGTAGTAGTGGTGGTGGTCTCTTCCAGGATGACAACGCTCCTTTATATATGACACAAGGGCTCACTAAATGATTTCATCAGCATAAAAACATTGTGGATCGCATGCACCTATGGTAGTTACTTTAACTGTTTTGCTTGCTTTAACTGTACTCTGGCAAAACAATTTCCTTCGGGATGAATAAAGTTTATCTTTATCTTTATCTTTATCTTTAGATTTAGGATAGGGATTGACGATATATCTGCGACCACATCGGTATCGACTGATTTTTATTTTTTTTTCACCATATATCGGTATCGATCCGTTGAACAAATTTAGCCAATGCGAATAAACAATGACTGTCTAACATTAGTGCCTTCGTCTCTGCATTTGATATTGCTGCTATTTCACAGATGTTTTTACTTAAATGTTTCTGGACTTATATATGTTAAAATATGTTTTACTTTTGCTACGTAATAAAGAAGACTATGTGGTCTAATTTGGTATAGGCTACCTTTAAGTAGTTTTCACATTCTCACAGTGCTTACTTATACTCATTTTTCATTGTGAACAAAAATTGAATATCGACATTGGTAATATTGGTTATCTGCGATATCAGAAATCTTAATATCAGATATCAGTATCGGCCAGAAATTTTAATATTGTGCATCACTAATTCAGTACCAATGTTTCAGGCAGCAATCTCCACCAACATCCTCAAAACACCAAATTAGGGAATAATTTTTGAAAAAAAATGGTGTTCTAGACACCTGGTGCAATCAATGCCATCACCTTGCTAAGACACTTTATGTCAGCCTTTCCTTTAATTTGTCACCCATCTGTACATTCCTGGAGACAAAGATGGCACAGACACGAGTCTGACCTAGAACTTTCCTGCTGAAATGCCACTATAAACACCACATACACATACACCCAGGTCAGTTCCAATGATTTTTTAATATAGTTGGCAATCAAAGATGATTTTCATTTGAATCATTATTTACACATCAGTATGTACAGTGGTCGAAGAGGAGCAGGGGGCTGTAGTTACACTGTGTGCCTGCGCCAGGGGAAGGGAGGAGGACAGGAGGGCTGGTGGTGGTAGTAGTGGGGGGTTGGGGGTAGCAGACATTCATCCTTTGACAGAAATGAATGAATAAATCCAGTAATCTACTTCACTCATCCATTCAGCGGCATGTGTGCATAGCTCGGACACAGATTTGGCGACGCACACACACCCCACACACAGAATAAATATGCACACTCAGTATACAGCATGAACAATCCATTGACGATAGATAAGACAGCGATGCGCGTGGCCGACCCTTGTGTCGAAGCCTCACCCGATCGCGCACACCTGCAAATCACAGATCCTCGCATGTACACAGAACTACAGCTAAACAGAAACACGACACACACCGCTACACTCGGCCCGAGCCTCTCCAGGCATTTCACATTTGAGAGCTTTGTGCTAATTATGTCTTCACTTTTCTGTCCTGCAAGACTTAAGACTAAGACAGGTATTTAGAATACAGCGTAGGCATTTTTAATTTGTATATTTTCATCATGTTGTCATGAAAAAAACACTTCTTGAATCTTCCAACACATTTCAGGAATTCATTTGACTAAATACCACTAATTATTTAACCTAAAGTGAAGTTATTATTGTCTGAGGATCTACGAATCAGTGAGCAAAGCATTTAAACTTTAGATATAGTGTCTCATTAATTGAGCAGCTGGCACCAAAATTAGTTTAAATGTAGACGTAACAGTTTGGAACTCCTTGTATACTGTTGAAAATCAGAAAACAAGGCAACATTACTTCACATGACAACATTACAACTGTAATCATCTGGAGAAAAGTGCCATTTCAGGATGAGACTACACAATATTTTACCTTTAGGATGGTTTCTGTGTCAGATTGGGTGACTATCGTTGCAAGTTTTTGCTACTTAGACTGAATCATCACATCTTACATGACAGTAAAAAAACTGTTAATTTCCGAGGAATGACTTCACTGTAGCACCTCGCAGCACTCACGTAGTTTCTCTCCTGACTCCTCATGCTAACAGCTGTGTGGGGAAAAGCACTCTGAGGTAATATGGATCATTTTCAGTCAACGAATTGCAAAAACTCAGCAGAGAAATGGGAAATATTTCACCAGAACCTTTGAGGCCCCAGAAGGTGCGTTGGTTGTCTCTCACAATGACGCTACACAACCCTCATCTCTGGCGTCTCACATCTGTCGAGTTTACAGAGTCCCTACTTTAATTTACACCTGGATGACTATTTTTTTGTACTGACAGGACAGAAAAATATGTCAGGATTATGGATATGTCTCCAAAGTTGCAATAATGTTTGCTAACCTGCTTGGTTTAGACTTTAAAACAGCAGCATTTTCAGCAACTTGATTGCAATCATAAAAGTCTCAATTATAAGAAATGACTCGAGAGGCTCAGAGAAGCACTTAGAGCTGGACACACTCAGTCGAAGTTACAGTACTTGAGTAGCTGATCGAGGCGTACACACATCTAGGACTTTGGTGCATCATGGGACAATCAGGAGTGTTTTTCTTCAGGCGCCGATCTGATCGATCAGTCCATATATATATTTATATATTTATACCTATAAATCCATTCAATGAGCTATGTACAAAGTATGGCAAAGAAAAATCTTTATTTAAATTTATCAGCAGATGTCATTGGCTCGTCACTGTCTAGTCCATAATGTCTCCAGTGATGTGAACGTTTCATGCTTTAGGGGGTGAGTCCATACCGGCAACCTGCGGCGGTGTTTGACATGGACTCATGGACCCGATCCGCCCCAGAGCAAAGGCTCGGTGGAGTCCATCCGGGTTTAGTCCGACAACAAGGGTTCGGGTGGTCTCGCCACCAGGGTCATGTGGCGTTGACCTCCATGATGTGGTCGTCAGTGGAGGGCAGCACCAGGACCTGGCGTGCGTGGGTGTGGTTGAACACCTGTCCGGGGCTGAAGGGCTCGAGACGTGGCATGGCCACACCCTTCTGCTGCTGGTCGCCGCTGCCCACAGAGTGGACGCTGCCTCGGCTGCGGATGCTCGCTGTGTCCGCCTGGTCGTCCAGCGTCTTGTCCAGCAGGGACAGACTGTCATTCTCCACGCAGCTATCTGAGGGTGGAAAGGAATAAACTTGATGAGAGAGGAGATCAGCAAGCCAAAAGACATTCATTTGCCACTGCAATGTTGCTGCTGAGATTTGGGGATGCTCTGACAAACACACAAACATCACAGAACACAAGCTGGCAGAAAGGTTGTAAACAAAATGCCCAATTCTGCCAAACCCTTTAGAGAGATAAAATCTAAATTAAAACCCTAAATAATCTTTTATGTCTTTTGTTGAAGAGGGTTTTTGTGGCTTCATTAAATCTTCTCCTTTTCAATGTTACTGGAAACATGGACCTGCTTCCACTCAACCCTCTGAAAACCAAAACTTACTGGCAGGTTTGAGAAACATGTTTTCTTTGAAAAAAAAAATGTTGAAAATGACAACATTTATCAGAACAAAAACTGTAAAAAAGAATCTTGTGCAATAACTAACTATAAGCGTAAAACTGTAAGATTTCATCAGAATCTCTTTGTTTAAAAATTTGCCAAAAATCAACTATTTGCACTAACCATATTCATTAAAATACTAAAAAATCTGCACTGCTTGGCACAACCAAAAAGCCCTTACTGCAGGGGTGTCCAATCCTGGTCCTGGAGGGCCACAATCCTGCATGTTTTAGATGTTTCCCTCTTCCAACACACCTGTTTCAAATGATCAGGATTGTTATCAGGCTTCTGCAGAGCTTGATGATGAGCTGATCATTTGTGTTGGAAGAGGGAAACGTCTAAAACATGCAGGATTGTGTTCTCGAGGACCAGGATTGGACACCCTTGCTTTAGTGACTCAGCTGCAACCAATAATCACATGACAAAAATTCAGGAACTATTGGGCTGAACTGGGCTGAACTGCAGGCCATGTTTCAGGAGCATATAGGAGACAAGTATGGGAACAAATTAAAAATGTACATAACAAAATATCCGTATTATGTAGAATCACCAGTTTTTCTCCATTGCATTGAGTTCTATCTAATTCTAGCCATGGATGTGCTTTTTCAGAAGAGGTGCAAGACTTTATTTTGCAGTGAAGAATGAGCCCACAACGAGCAATAAACTCCTAGAAACCGCTTGGTGCTCAGAGCTTGTGCTTAACATTTGTCCTGAACCTAATTTGGCTGATAGAGAACCGGTGGTTTAACAATGCTAAGGTGTTGTTTACTCAATATTTCGCTGCCTTTTACTCTTTTAGGACATTTTTGTACAACGTTCTTCTTCTGTAATTTTACCTGCTGTTGCTAAACCAGAATTTCTGCTGCTTGTTTAAAATTTAAGTGTCCATTTCTTCACAATTGAACCAACATCTTAAAAGATGTGTGCTACTACGGTCAAGGACTCTTACCCGGGTCTGGCTGAATGGCCACCGCTGCAGTGTGAGGCAGGTACTTCAGCACTTTGATCTTGGGGAAGGGCAGGTGTCCCGCAAACAGCGGCATCACCTCGATCTGCACCTTGTGGGTGGCATTGGCCGTCATGGGCATTGACACCATCCCTGAGCTCTTTCCACACACCGCCCAGTTACTGCTGCTGTCAGCCACTGTGGACGCACATGCACAAGATCAGGCCTCAGTACTGATGTTGCATTGGCTCTACAGTTTTTAGCTACAGTGGCTAAGGAAAATATGAGATTGCTTTATAGATACAGGTACTTCTACAAAACCAAATTAATCTACCAATAATCAATCTACTTCTAATAAAAACGTTTGAGTATCTGAGAAAACTGATAAAAATTGACTTAAAGGCTAAGTTTATAGTCAACAGCTGACTCACACACTGAGATCCTTCGCTTTCAATTGTCTACAACTAATTATTGTTTCCTATTGATTGGTCAACCAGTTATTCATTTTCATTTAACCTTTTTAGTCTATTAAATATCAAGTGTAACAAAAGACAGAAATGAAAACAAAGGCATATGGCAAAAAACAAAGCTGCAGGTGTAAATCTAAGAGGCAGGAACCTCACAACAACACTTACTGCTCACCGACTCACAACACATTTATATATCACTGTTTACTGTTATGCACTAAAACATCAAGTTCTTTTAATAAGCATAAAACTGTCTCTGATTCTGATCACAAGAGCTCAAGTAACGTTCAACTAGGACTGGAAATGCAAAAGTATACATTTGATTGGCTTAAAAGACAAATGACAATTTCTTTTTTAGTCCTCCTGTAAACCTCCATTGTCTATTGTTTGTGCTTTCACCAACCTCTACCATCTCTCATGATCTTTTAGAAAAGGTGCCTGATAACATACCTTCATACATGAGTTTGGTGGTTCTGAGGCCATCAGTGTCAGTCTTGCTGTCCTCTGCCACCTCTCCTTCTGCAGGTTCAGTCAGTCGTGTTATACACACCTCAAGTCCACAGAGGAAACCTGAGCGACAGTGCTGCTCACCGGCAGGAGGCAAAATCTCTGCTCTCACACTGTACAATGTCTGAAAGCACAAAAGAGAATTTATTTGTAGCTCAAAAGTGGCAGGGCTTCTTTCTTAACCATGAACTAAAAAGCAAGCATTTCCTCACATTAGCCGTATCACAAGCATATTTATTTACCAAATTTCATATTTAACCTCACCTAGCCTGCTGTAATCAGCTAGCCACAATAGAAATACTGAAAACAAATGTCACTTGTTAATGTTTAATCTGTTCTGATGTTTTTAAAAAGCTGTTGACATTTGAGCTGCTGACAACACAGTCCTAGCAGCACTCGAGTATTTAAGGCAAAAGAAACCAAAACAAGGGTTTAAGTGGACTCACAGTGACTCTCTCGAGCTGGAACTGGTAGTGGAAGGGTTTGAAGGCAGAGATGTCTTGGTTGAGAGGAGAAAAGTTGGCAGAGAAAACACACTGGAGACAGGAGGGCAGGTCATCCTTCCACCTCACCTCCCACAGGCAGAACACGCTGTGCTTACTGCACAGAAGCTGCACACAACAGAAGACACACCAGACATCAGTGTGAAATAACGATGATGTTTGATTTATTTTTTTCAATCTATATCAAAACATGTACGATGTATATAGACAGTCAGGCAGCGCCCACACTGATGGGAAGGAACTTAAAAATACTGAGACATGAGCTCCCTCTTCACTGAGGAGATGTTTTCAGAGAACTTGCACCAAGATCAATAGATGATTAACATCTTGTTGTGTAACTGCCACCTCCTGTTTAAGAGTACAGTTAAATGGACAAATTATCAAGACAGACTCTGCAAGTTCTGAATTTCTTTGAGAAAACCTCCACAGAGAAACCTTCTCATCAGAAACCATCTCATCCAGTCGCTTTGAACTTCAAGATCGCTTCAGCTGTCAGAGCTTCTCACCTTTCTACATGAGGCTTTTTTAAAATCCCACACAGAAGGCCATTTAATACGTATGAAAGTACAATAAAAATCCAGCAGGAACCATATGTCCAAGAATAATTGCTTATTACATGCAGTACATCATACTTGTTTATGGCAATAATTAATACTGATGTAATGAACTAAAATTAATGCAACCACACCCTGATGAGCTGCACAAAATGGATGGATCAGCCGATTAAAAATGATTACTGTATTTAATTTAGGCCAATATAAATTCCTTTATTTCCATCAGCTTCCTACAGCAGCTAGCAGTAATACAGTCTTTGCTGTAGACCTGGATTGAGGAAGTACTGGTTTGTGGGTGTGTGATGTATGTGCAATGCCGCCCAACAACCTGCACTCTGGTATGAAATGACATCACTATGAACGTTGTGGTCTACGGCAGGCAGGAAAAAATATTTAGGACTCTTTAAAAATTAAATTCCAGACTTTAGTACCTTCTCCTATTTTGGAGAAACTGAACTCTATGCTTTTTTAGGATTTTACAAGACCTGTAGATGTCTTTGGGAAACTCATTTTGGCTGCTCGCAAACACAGCAATGTCTCGCCCTACTCAGAATTTACAACCATAAATTGGAGCATGTAAGTCAGGAAATTGAGAGATTCACCTTCAGGTTAGTTCCCTTGAGATGGAAGGTTGAAACTAAGTAGTCTGTATTTATGCTCATTTGTGTGGCCTGAAAAGTCATATTTTTCAACTTTTTTAATATTTCCCTGTATTGCAAGTGATATACATTACACAAGTGCTGCATCATCATTCAAAACACTGAGACATTTGGTTATTTTCGTTTTCTCTGCTCACCTGTTGTGTTTTAGTGTTGAGGGATTGTAGCTCCAGTGACACGTGTTGCTTCTCTGTCAGCTTCACTTCTGCCAGCGTGAAGTTCACATCTGACACGTTCTGCACACACACCTGGATGTACTTCCTGAGAGGCCGAATCAAAGGTCACCAGTCAGTCATATGTATAAAAAGGATCATATTAATATTAAATAAGCAAACATTAGCTTCCTGCATAATGTAGATTTCATATGAACGAGCAACTTCCCCAAAGATTCCCATGGATAAACACTAACGGCTCAACAATACAAGACAGCGCCATCTTGCGAACATCATGTCTTTAGTTTTCCATTACCTATTTCAATTAAAGTTTGTATCTTGTGACTTGCAATAGATATATTACAACTAAACTTGCTCCACTTTTCAGCAACACTCAAGTGTAAATACAATCTTCCTCTTTACGTTTCATACAGGTTGCAGTTCTTGACGTGTGACATGAACAGCTGTCAGGCCTTATGGAATTTATCCATAGATCCGATCAGAGTGAATCTAATACAAATGCAAAGGCAACAGCATTTGATTTATATTTTTGGAGGGTTAGCGTCTTCAGCAACCATTCCAAATATTGCTGTTCGTGGTAATTAATTGAATGGAATCTTAGATAAATTCAGAAGAGTTGTGAACACATCTCCCCAGTTCTAATGAAGTCAGGAGCAGATCCATAAAGTGTGGGTAAGAGTCTCTATTTGATTTTTGTATCGAGCACATAAAGAGTTCAATCCTAAAATTTTGGCTAATTTTTCTTCCGTATACTGAAGGTGATGGACAACTTGAAACTGAAAGAGTCCACGTTGAGCACATATAGATAAAGAATGGACCCTGTTCAGAATTGAATCCTGTATTTCTTCATTCAGCTGCAAATTTAGGTCCTCTTCCCTTAAGCCTTTAATTATAGATAAGAAGTAGCAATCAAGACGAGAAACGAGGAACTACGTCCTTTCCAAGTGGATTTACAGCCAGAATGTTGTCTCTTATTCTAATTTTGATGGAACTTGTGTTTCAAATTTTAATGAGAATAAAACATTTAATTTTATATGCATTTCTGTGAAAACGGAGGCTCACCTGTTACCAGCAGAAAGCAGTGAGTGTTTGGTCTTGAAGGGGATGTAGAAGGTGAGGGCGAGCAGCGTGGAGTAGATCGACCACGGACAGTCGATGGACATCTGCAGAGAGAAACAAGCGAGATGGTACTATTAAATATTTCCAGGTACAAAACAGACAATATGCAGTTAAAAGGAGACAATATTTATCTGGATGATGCTGGTTCTGCTTCAGAAAAGTTTAGAGCTGCACCCAACAATTTCTTCACAGATTATTACCTCTGCTGAACATTTTGCCAATAAATTGATATGTTTGGTTTATATATCATTGTGAAAACTGTGTGTTACAGTAGCTTAGAGCCTAAAATGACACAATCAGCTTCACTGTTTTGTACAACCAAGACTCGCAATACCAGAAATAATACATTTAATATAATGGAAGGCAAACAAATCCCCACTTACTCTCAATCTCAATTAACTGTATAATTGTTGAAGCTCTAGAAAATGCACAATATGCTGCATAGGTATCATCCATAGCAGCAGAAATGTGAAATGCCTCCATCGCTGCCTCACTCATTTCTCCAACATTAGTTAAAACTCATTCTACTATCTCAAAGTGTGAAATGTGTTTGTTTTTCTCACCCTCTGGTCGATGGCGGTCATGGGCGTGTCGGGATGACTGTAGCTTCGAGGTCGATGGCGCACCTCCCCGTTGGTCAGCCTCTCATTGGCGGGTCGCTCGGATCCGGACGGGATAATGCACAAAACCTCCAGCTGGAACTCCAGAGTGTGGTAGGGAGGAGTGGGAGGAAGGGTGATGCTGGTCACCTTTTCAGACGACTGGATGGACAGAGTGCTTTCATCTACCAACTCTGAAAACGTGACACAAAATCCAGATGTAAGACTTTTAAACTTGTCTTCGGCCCCATTTACACATAGCACAAATGGTGATATTTCAATGTGTTTGGGCCTTTGGTTTACATATAAACCACCTACAAGTCACCAAAAATGATCATATCTAAAAATTTCGGCCAAAGCGGAGATTTGGAAAAACTCCGTCTTAACGTTTGCATGTAGACAGGAGATTGAGTTTGATGTTACAGCATGTGACAAAAGCATCATCAGCATCATATGTGTGCGACCCATGTTTACAGTTTGGCTCCCGTGATAGAAACGGATGCTGTTAATATTTGTAATATTAATATAATGTCAATATTTTCAAGTATTTTACTTGTTTTGTTCTCTTACACCACATTTAGAAGTAGCTCCACTTCTCTATTGGTCCAAACAAACAACCATCGTGCCATTATCGTTGAAGTAACAAGAACTAATTTGTGCCATTCGTTGTGTTTTTTTCCAGGATTCTGATTGGCTAGCATGGCTTTATGCTTCCCGTTACACTGCCCCGTATAGATCTGGCATGCTCATAGCAGTTCTTAACGACATGTTTATGCGGGTTTGTGTAAACAAAGATTTTTTTATTATTTTAAACAATCTGGTGTGAACATCGTTATTTCTGAAAACGTAGATCCGTTTCTGTAAATACCCGGTTATGTGTAAACATGGCCTCAGTTAATTTGTATATAGGTGCACTTGTTGTGGTCACCTTTCTGTAGTAACGATGCAGGGATTTGTCAGAGTGATTGGGACAAGACAAGAAAACAAAAGGTGCTTTTACGCTGGATAACCCTGGTTTCTCTGCTATGTCAATGTGTAATCACATTTCATGCATGATTTTTACACTTAGTCACCACAAAAGCTTTCAGCCAGGGAAAGAAAGACAGTAGTGGGATAAACCGTCAGAAAAGATCACTAACTACCTAAACCCAAAACCATCATGAGGGTATCAATGGTAACTTCCTATGCCTAGATGTAGTTACTGACCAGCAGTAGGGCTGCTGATGCGGGCAGTGCAGCTGCTGGAGGGCAGGATGGGCATGGTGTCTGTGTTGCTGAGCTGCAAAGCATCTCCCTTCTTCACAGCGTAGTGACCCGTCAACAGAGTAAACTTCACCATCTGAGGCAGGCCGGCCAACAGCGGCTCTGAACACACAAACACAATGAGCAAAAAACACACATAAGGTTCATGTGTAAAAACAAAAGCGACACATTGTTAATCTGAACAGGAGGAAAGTCAACTGAAGCAAGCTGGTGAAACTTCCTGATTTGTTGCATGGTCATTAGGATCAGTAATTTGTAAAGGCACACTGACAAGCTTGTAAATAAAACATAAAGATACTGATACTCTAAACACACTGATAGTATCACCTGCATGTTGTTTTATGGACTAATCAGAAGTTGGGAAAATATCGAACTTAAACTACCATCAATACTAAACTAGTGAGTACAGTTCCTTTACTTCTGCTCAATGTTATTACTGTAATTTGTGGACTGTAAGCCGCTACTTTTTTCACACACTTTGAACACTGCGGCTTAAACAATGATGTAGCTAATTAATGGATTTTTATGAATTTGCCTCAAGACATAAGTGACATTGACAGCGACAACAAAAAAGAGAGACTGAGGAAGTGTGTGACGAAGTAATTCTGAGGCTGTTCAATACCAACACTGAAGAAGACGACTTTAGTGGTTTTAGTGCGCGGGAGGAAGATGAAGATAGTGATTAATGACTTTTCTGGTAGGCGACTGTATTTTTAATTTTTTTAACCAGTTGTATTACAGCACTGTTCGGAAAAAAGCATTTACGGTACGTATTTGTGTATGCTACCGGTATGCATTTAATTAAAAGTTAAAAAGAAATCTTACTGTGTAAATATCTCATGTTACAACATGGACACCTGTGGCTTATAGACAAGTACGGCCTATATATGTACACTTTTTTTTTTTCTTTTCAAAGTTAGTGGGTGTGGCTTATATTCAGGTGCGCTCCATAGTCCGAAAATTCTCTTTAGTCAAAAAATAAATAACTGCAAGTGGGAAAACCTTATATTATCTTCACAGCGTTTGCAGATGATGATATCACAAACCCTGTGTATTTATACACAGCAAATACAGAACAGAACCTACCAGGCTTATGCAGAGACAGTTAAATCATGTGACTAACTACACACAAATGTGAGACTCAACAGCATAAGGGATTTATTCTAGATACGCTCAGGCTCTTGTGCTTTCCTTTAAGACAGTCACATACACATTCACAACATGGTTCGCTGATGAAGCCTCGGGACTGTTTTTCATGGTCTACATTTTAAGTTTGATCAATAACAGAGATCTGAAAAAGCTGTGAGTGCAAACACAATGCTCAGCACTGCAGGAGATTCACAGAAATTTCTTAGGCTGTTCATTTGTCAGTAGAAATCAATTTAAAAGATAAATGAGTAAAAATGCACACAACTTCAGTGTTTCAGAAAATCATCTTCATTTGTACAATTTCAAAATACCACAACCTGAGATTGGAAGCGTTTGGTTTTACTCATCATATTAAAAATTCTGACCTGAGAGAGGCTCCACGGTGAGCTGGGGCTCCTGAGAATACACTTCATACTGGACCGACGGATAGATGTGAGGCAGGACAAACTGCACCTCGCCAACTGTGGCACACAGCTGACGCAACGTGTAAGTACCTGGCTGTTCACTCTACAAAGAAAAACAGAGGAGAGACAAGAGTGGCACAACAAAAGATGGAAAGTGAGACAAAAAGAAGAATGTTTTATCAGACAGATCAGTCAAAGTTCACAGAGAGTAGAAAGTGGAAAGGACAAATAACTTTTCTTGAATGTTAAAAAAAAACCCAACAACTTTGGAGTGGCAGTGTTGCAGTCAAGTGTCTTACTGGTGCTGTAAAGGTGATGCTGTTGTTCCCAGGCTCTAACGTTACATCCTGCACCTTCAGCATCTGTGCTCCTTCCTTCATGGCAACAGTAGGAGGGCTGACACAGTTGGGCGTGTCCGGCGGTGAATTGCTGTCATGACGACGCATGATCAGGTGAGTGTTTTTACACACCACTCCTGTAGAGTTGAGAGAATTGTCCGAAGGACTCCTGTCCTGAATCTCATCCAGCTCTAATGAAGGGCCGGTGGCCGAGGAGGAGGGAGGCCCCGCTGATGAGCTACCGTGGTTAAACTCTACTGTCCCTGGGTTTGTTTGTCTCTGAGCTCCCTTAGACCTTCCGTGAGTCCCTCCATGATCCACATCAAAGTGAATACTAGCAGCTAGTTGCTGTATGCGCACCGACACGGGCATCAAACATCGTAGAGTGAGCTCCACCTGCAGGATGGCTCCAGAGTGCACCGAGGCCGTCGCTGGATGGAACTGTAACCGTGTGAGCTGAGCAAAAACACTCATGCTGAGACAGACTTTGTTAGCTGTGGAGGAAGAAAGTAAAAATTCAGTGTTGAAGTAGACTTTTTTTTTTAAGGACAGAAGAACTCCTTGTGCACCTCTTTCATGAGGTAGGTGTGTAACAGAGGGACGAGCGTTTCAATGAGACTATTGCACACTAACTTGTAAAATTAAATTTAATAATATATTTTACTTTTTACAAATACAAGACAAACAGTGTGTATGACTATTTCTTAGGAACGAGTATGTAAGTGATCATGCACAATCAGAGAGAGTTGGCGAGCAGAAGACAAACTGGAGTGGTGCTTTGTTACACTGAATCTAATACTGAGACAGCCTGAAGTGTGGTCTCGCTACTAATTGATGTAACCACCTGACAAAAGAAAAGCAGGCTCTTTAAGTAATTGTCCTTTTTTTTCAAATCTGCTGCATAGTTGAAACAATGTTAAATTAGATTCACTGATTCAGTTTTTAACTGCTCATGTAAGATGAAGAAGAATACAAACTAATGTGGCTCTAGACTCCTGCAGCTGAGTTTACTTCACACATGATTCACACAGTGATTGAACTGGTGAGGGAAGTGATTACAGACAAAATACCAGTGAAAACCTCAGTTATTCAGCTCGGTAGATTCATATGCTATGTCCCACTGTTCTACGAGAGCATCAAGCTGAAATCCTCTCTGGTAAGATTGTCTTCTACTTGGGTGAAATCTCACACACCAGTAACTGAAGTAGAAATAGACGCTTCTGGAACGCACTGACCGATCATCAGACTGATGATACAGGAAAGAGTCCAGTACAAAGTGTTCTTCTGTAAAACTGTATGTCTTATAGATTATCTTGCCAGTAATGAACACGATCACTTACACTTGTCTCCAGACTTGCCAGCGAAGCTCAGAATTTCCTGACAAAAGTGCTTCCTCTCCTCTGTGGTCAGATTCACATCACCTGCCAACAAGGCACTGGTTTGCAAGTAGCTGAAGAGGGTTGTAAAGGAAACTAAATACTCCAAGATACTCCTACAAGAACACGAGCTTTGTGGGGACAACATAAGAACCATTTATCAGCCTTCCAAAACACAGGTACATTGGGCGAGTTTTTGTATCACAAATTGTCCAGCCTGCTTTAACTCTGACTGAAAAAATGTGACGATATGATTGGCCAAACTCAAAGCTGTGACATATTTAAAATAAAGTTTACATAAGTCTATTTGGCTATTTTAACAACTTCTTAAACCACAAACTATATCTATATATATTTTAAGAACTGACTCAGATAAATGCAGTGATTTCTACTAATATGTGAATAAACAACCTTATTTTTATATGAAGTTAATAAAACTCAAAGAGAGGCTTGTATTTGGTATTCAAAATAAAAGGTACATAGATCTGTTTTTTTTGTTTGTTTTTTTTTTTACTCTCTCACAGTTCCATCCTGGCACTATTGTAAAGTGACATACTTGGTCCTTAACTGGTCTTCTAGCTATTGCTAGTGATTTGAAGGATACTCTTCAGTTCTGCCCAGCAGTTTCTGACACTCTGCAATCTGTCTCCTGGTGTGAGTCACAGGGAGTCTCCAGCCTTCTGATACGTAAGACTTCAGAGCTTCCTGTAAAAAGGTTTCTGCTCGCTCAGGATCCCCCTTCCTCCTAATAAAAGACACAAAAACACATCAGATGACTTTCTTACAACTATAAAAAGGCTCAGAGATAACTTGACAGGATGTCTGTTGATCTGTAGATTTTTAAGTTAAGTGGAATAAACACAACAGACTGACTACAGTGAAACCTTGCTCATGTATGTATGAGTTCTGTGAGACTAGTGAAGAAATTTAATTTTAGCACACTGAATACATATAAAAGCAGCATCTGTGTCACTCAGTATTCACAAATGTTGTTTTTCCACACATTTATAAAGGAGCGTTACAGCCCTGGTGCCCTACCGATGTGATGTGATCAACCTCATTCTTGTTTCGTATATAAACTAGCAAGCCCCCCGCTCAGCCTGTTGCTTTGCCTGCTCCTCCTCCAACCTGCTTTCTGACCTGATCAAGCAACGCGACGCCAGCTTAAAAGCTCAGGAAATCCGTCACTCCGCATGGCTGTGATTTGGAGTTTGCAGCTCATTTCTGTGGCTCTTTGTTTGGCATTTTAGACGACTGTGCCAACAATCTCTGTTCATCCCAGACATGTGATTTGTCTAGCTACGAGTTTGTCACTGGAGGCTGAGCCAGGTTCAGGATATTATATATACAAGTCCATCTTATTTAACAGCAATTTAGGAGTTTAAGAGTGCTACTTCCACCTGTATTTTTTTTGTTTGGTCAGTAAGTGCAGGTTGGGCAGCTCAGGATTTTAATTTTGAGCTGGTTTGTTGTCTATATAAATTGGGTAAATTAGTTTAAATTTTTTAATCGGAAGTTCTCCTTTTGTTTGATCTGACTAGTATTCACTGCCTGATGCCTTTTTTGATATGTGCTGATTTATGCTGTTATGCCAAAAACAAATAAAAACAACATTCAGCTTTGGTACAGCCCTGATCATCTGCTTGTTTATTTGCTACTTCCCATTTCCCCTCGTGAGCGTAACTGTAACAAGTGTTTTTTTTGTGTTTTTTTTTAATCACTACAATACGTGAAACTGCATGTGAAGCCTGTGACAGCCATTCACTAATAACCTGTCTGACATTTGAATCTGTATTTACAAAGTGTGGCAAGACCTGACATCAAAGAAGCAGAGACACAGCTCATTTCCTCGTTTTTGCCACAAGACATCTGACTTCATCGTACACATTTGGTTTTTGGATCTGGTTGCTCCTAAAGTGACATCAATCAGCCCTGTGTTTTAAAAATAGCTGATTATGTCACTGAAGGGTGAGTTAGAGGTCTTTAAGTTGTTTAATATATTCATCTAAACTTCACTCACATTAGTTTAAAGTCTCTACACACCCACTGTAAACCCACGTTGGTGTTTTCATTTATTCCGCCTGATTAGACTTCTCTTCAGGACTGCGTGGGAGCTTATTAGCAGTAATTGACTGACAGCTCCTGACAAGAGGCCTAATCAGCCAGAAAAACTGAAACAGCAGGGTACATGTGCTTGGCCTTTAAGCCAAATTTGAGACCTCCCTCTACCCTAATTGAACCAGCGGCTTCATTCTTCCTTACATGTAGAACTCCGCCAAGCTTTTTCCCACCAGTCTGGCAGACCTCAGCCGGCCGATGGCGCGGTACATTTCCATAGCAGCATGAGAGAGTTCCTGATGCAAGAAGGAGCCAACGAGGTGGTTATGGAGGAAGAGGGGTGAGAAGGGAGGGAAGAAGAGTGGAGAAAGATAATCAAATGAGCTGTTTCCAGGACATTACATCAGAAAAAATATTGATTAAAAAACTGGGACAAGAGTTCAGAGAGTGTGTGTGTGTGTGTATGTGTGTTAACTTCCTACGTCGCCAACTACTGAAATGCAACACCACACTGTGGCAATGTGTGTGACTTACAAGATAGTGCCTTTCAAAAGCTTCTACAGACGACAAAGCTTCTTTCAGCTTTTTGTAAGGGCTCTGCAAGCTGTTGACTGTGGAGGAAGACAAAACAGATTTTTAAAAACAATGCACACCACTATTTATTGTATTTCAAATAAGAGTCAGGGTTTATTGTTAGCTCTTAATTAACATGATTGACCAAATGAGCTCATGTTTGTTTCAGAGAACAGGACATTTCAACACAAAGGGCAGCGATGTTCTTAAAAGAACATGTGCTGCCACAGACAAACAGAGGCGTTGCTTAATGTCTGCTCTTAAAGGCTGGCAGACAGGTAACACAAGTGCACCTGCATATATTTGTAAAACAAAAAAAAACTGCAGAGAAACAAACAGAACAAACCTGCTTCATCGCAATAATAACACTTTGACCAGTATTTGGAACAGAGTATAAATTAAAAATATGCAGCATGTGTCTGATATAAAGTTGAACTTTGCTAGTGTTTGTCTGGTAATGGTATCTGTTGTGGGGGAAAAAAAGGAAAAGGCAGACACAAAAACTGCACAGAAACTAGGAAATCCCAGATTAGTCAGCTTGAACATCCAGTCAGACATTCAGTCAGCCCTGATTCAGCTGAAGTGCTGTTGATGAGGCCGACTGGAGCTGATTAGAGCCGTTGATGCAGGACACCTTCTATATCTATCTTTAAACTTTTTGCAATCAAGTTCTAATTACCACTAAAAATGTTTTCAAAATTCACACTAGTTTCATTAACAGCAGAGTCAACAGCTCACCCGTCTCAGGTCTCTCATCTCCCAGTCCAGCCAGCAGGTCCACAGTTCTGTTCAGGTCTTCAGATGTGGGTCCCTTCTCTGACACCAGGCCACAGAGTTCCCCCAGAGACTTCAGCTAGACAAGGCACAATACAGAGAGAGAGAAAAAAAGAAACATTGTATTTAAGATATTTACCTTTACTAATGATTATTTTACTGTTGATCAATCCTTAGATTTTCAACTAATTGATTAGCTGTTAATACCAATGCCATTATCGATTCCCCGTATTGATCTGATTCTTCGTCAATTATGTTATCGATTTATGGTCAGTAGGCTATTCTATGTGGGGAAACTTAGCTGTTCTATTATTGTCACTGTTAATCTTTTGGCTTGCTATATACTTGCTATTTTCTTCCACTTTGTCTCATCAATGAGAAACAGAGCTCTGGAGTCCGAGGACTTGTGTACTACTTTATTGACCACAAAACAGTAAAAGCTGTTGCTGGCTGTTTCATGTCTGATTTTTTTCTAAAATAAAACTTTTAAACTTTTGCGTTTTAAGGTACACTTTTTGAAGATGGGTGTATGGCCATTCATTTTGCTAGTCTTGAGAATTGTATACAGTGTCATCAGTATCAGTGTCAATCAGTATTCCTAAATGTCCAAGATGATGTCTTGTTTTATCCACAATACAAAGATATTCAGCTTATGGTCGTAGAGGAGGAAAGAAAACAAAAAATACTCAAATTCAGGATGCTGGAATCAAATGATTTGCCTTAGAAATTACTGAAACTGATAAATCAGTTACCAATTACTGACATTCATAGTTGACAATTAACAGATTAATTGCTGCAGCTCTACTTTAAAAAAAAATAAAAAGCAGTACCTTCATTCTCTTAAATGTCAGAGCTAGAATTTTCCTGATGCCATGCACTAATACAAATGTTTTGGTTGTTTTTTCAAACTTCTCATTTGAACAAGTCACCAAACAGGGACAGTCATGTGATTTAGGATAACACTGCACAGCACAACACTACATATGAATTCTATCTTATTGATAATCTTAACAGGTTGATGGAGACAGATAAAAGGGGAATACCCATGAAACTCTTAACAATGCTAACATTTGTAGTGAGAGTTTTTCTTCCATAAAAAGTCATTGTTTCAGACCTAACCTATGGTGCACTGACATCCTTGAAGTTATACAAATCATCAAAGCCAAACTTATAAAAAAAAAACTAAACAAACCACAAGACTTCTGTGCTTTACCTTGTCTGTAGCATAAGCCCAGAGGCCAACAGTATGGGAGCAGTTTGCAGCTAACTGGGCCTGATCACAGCAGCCCTCGATCCTGTGCAGAACCTCCAAACAGCTGAGAAACACCCAACAGTCCAGCGCCCCATCCAGGACAGACACCTCAATGACAAAAAGAACATAAGCATTTTATCATGGGGACACACATCAGCGTGGGTCGTTGCAGCACCCACTCAAGAACAGATATTTCTGACTTTGAGTCACAGTGTAACAACTGACCTCTAAACTATTAAGATTGTTAAGATGAACACTGTTTGTGTTTACAAAAGAATGAACTTGTGTATTTTCTTAGTCCAAAATGTATTCATATCCATGTTGCTTTTTCTATTTGACTAAACCTGAAAACACAGGATAATTCACTGCTTTTCTGTTAGCACAATTAGTTTTGTAAAAAGTTTATATTTTGGTTTTAAACCTGTTTAAACATGTTGTATGAAGTAAAAAGTATGCAAAAAACGGCTCCGTTTACCTCCAGCAGGCGTAGCTCCTGGACACAGTTGTGGAGCAACTCCAGGGCTCTCTGTGTGACCTCCCAGGGTCTCAGGAGGAAGATGAGTAAAGTGCACTGGCGAGAGAACAGGTAGCTCCTCAGGTCCAACAGGCTGGCCTCCCCACGCTGGATCCCATCCCGCTTCTCCATGTCGATGGGCCGCCGAAGCAGCAAACCGCTCCAGTTACGCACCGGTGCGCAGAATGAGCCGAGCCAGTTTGCTGTGTCTGTAGACAGAAGCAGGCGAGTAAGACCAAAACCAAAATTGGAATGATCTTGAAAAAGAAAAATACTTGCATATTTAAACCACAGTAGGTGGCTACATACCTCCAGCTCCAAAGTTAAGGACATACTGGGTAAAAAGAGCATCAAGTTCATCATACTGGACCAAGGCATCCTCAAACTGCTGCAGCATCTCAAAAACAAAGGCTAGCTCCTCCTGCACACACACACATTTCCACTGAGCATCATGATTTTTCTTTAATGTAATTATCTTTAGAAACAGAGGAAATATATGGTGGGAGAAGGGACACGTGTTTTAACTCTTTCAGTCCAGTCAGTTTCAGTCCCGACACAATCACTTCTCTTCTTTTGTTTCTCGTCACTAAATCAACGTCCACCTGCCTGCGTGTTTTCTACATACCTGGACCATGAAGTATTCACAAAAGCTCCAGCCAGGCTGAGTGCGTTTCTCTCTGAGCGTTCGCATGTCGTCTTCGAAGCGGCCCAAGTTCTTGGTGAAGGACATGAGGAGAAGAGTTCGCAGCTTTAGAAGTAAGGAATTCCAGGATTCCTGAGACCGAGACGAATCCTTCAGAGGATCTGACAGAACCACACACCTGGATCGAAGGATAACAACCGATATTTACTCAGGGAAGGTTGAATTGACATAGTTTTTTATATTTAGCAAGGACTTATTATTTGTCCTGCTGTGAGAACAAATAAAAAGGATGGCAATAAATCATTTTAACTTTTGATTATACCTGCAGATGTCTTTTAAGTATATGAGCAAGCTCATTCATAAAATAGAGAAAAGAAAGAAATGTTTAGAAAATTTAGAAGCTGAAATCAAAGAATATTTGGCCTTTTTTCTGATAAATAAATGCAAATCTCAGTCAACTAGCTCCTAAATGAACTGATCAGATCAGCACTACATATATGAACATATTCTACATCAGCATGTTCAGCAGCAAAACAATCATGTCTGACTGTTACTGTAGCAAAAGAAGGAACTTGGGACCAACTAATGCGTTTCAAAGGAAGTTAACTGTTCTCTCATCTAAAACAACCAATTTGAAAGGGAGGAGTTTACTAACCTGTCGTTCTGCTTGTTGCAAAAGTCACTGCGGATCTTGTCCACGATCGACGACCGAGGCAGGATGTTCGTCTTGTTCTTCTTCTTAGTATCGTTGGTCTCCACCACGATGATGACCCAGTCTGCTGAGCCGTGGGTCCTCAAGCTGTTTTGCCAGCGCATCATGTCTTCCTTCACCGTGCTCTTATACACCTCTGTATCCTACAATAAAGCACAATGTTTTTATTATTCAGACCTTCTGCAGTGATTTACATACTGTCTCTAATGAACTGTGCAACAGCTTTAGGTGCTTTGGGAGTTCAGATTCTTGCATCATGTAGTGCCACCGGGGAGGTGTCTGAGGTGACCCACATTCATTCCGCAGCATTACAACAACCCCAAAGCAAACAAACAAGGACCACAACGAACTATTATCAGCCACAAGAAGAACAGGGAGTGCTGCAACAGATGGTACGGACTCCATGGAGCCCTGATCTTAATATCATGGAGTTACTCTTAGATTACATGAAGAGAAAGGAGACACTAAGACAGAATAAATCCACAGAAGCACTGTGGAAAGTTCTTCAAGACACTTTAACAAACTTTCCAAATACTTTAAAAAACTGTGTTTGTGCACCAAGGACGACCGGTGGTGTTTTAAATATGGTTCAATTGTTCCGGTTTTCTTTCCAAAAATGAAACCATTATTGATTATTAATACACATTTGCAGTAAAAACACAAACTTCAACTTTACATTGTGCATATGTATTGATTAAAAGAGAATTTTTCAGCATAGCATTGATTGGTTATTACTCGTTATGTGCAACCAATCACATTGTGCTCTCGGTGGTACATTTCCCACAGTAACACATTTTTCCTTTTTTTTTTTTTTTTAGAAAGGTAACGGACTACAAAATGTACATGAAGTTTGTTTCATCCATTTGTGTTTGAGGATTGGCGTGACTGCTTGTTTACACTCCAGTAGTGGTCCTATCGGGATAAAAACTGGTGATATAAAGCAGAATAACAATACGATTATCAGAAAATTGTGGCATTTCCGATAATGAGCCAGGTCAACCTTTATTTTTAAAGACAAAGGGTGATCACACTACATAGTGATTTTTCTAACATCCTCACTTTACTTTTAGTGAGTAATAATTTTGCAGAGTACTTTATACACAGTAAACATGCAATGGAAAAAATGTTTAATTTCTGTAAGCACGGTTTTGAATCATCAACTTTCCCAAGGAAAATTTAAACAAACATGGAACAGCTGTGGTCTAATACATTGTAACCATTCGCAATGGCAATAACCATTCTTTAGAGGGATGCTTTCACACAGTTTCTCTGCACTCGCATGCAATCTGAAGGAATACTGCATGTAAAGCACTATTATCAGTGTTAAAGGGAGGTAATATGCCATTAAGTTTCATCAAAGATGTTTTTTATGCAAACAGGGACACAAATTAAATACATTTATTTTTATAATATGATTACATAATGAAAGAAAAGACAGTAGACGGAAGCTACAAAAAATTTTATGATAATCTGTAGGCTAGTAATGTGAACGATGTGACTGGAGTTTACAGAGTGAGCTGCTGTAAATGGCTGCTGCTTGAGGGATGGAGGGATGTGTTTGTTTTAAATTGGCTGGAAATGAGTACAGGCGGGATATAATATAATGAGTCAGTCATTATGTAACAGTCCACTGGCAGGGAGGGAAACTCAAGCCCCTGTGTTACACAATGTTTTGCAAGCAAACTTGTATTTACAAGTTCTGTCTGTAGGATCACTTTGGGGTTGTAAATCTTAGTGATCACTTGTGTGACTGTATATGCAATCACAAGGTGACAGAACGTAAATTCATTTCACCTTTGATGTGTTTTCTTTGAAGCGTGTAGTTAACTGTGTCACACGGGTTTGGACAGATTTTTGCATCACTAAAATTTGTTTGTTTCTTGAAAACCATACACATGGAAACCCAACAAAGGTTTTTAACTCCAGCGGCTGATGAGTTCTGCCTGACTGTCCTGTGACTGAAGAGCCCGACCAAAACAAGCATGCCGCTGCTTCCACCATCTTTACTGCTTACTTCCTTGTTTGCTGCAGCCTGGTTGGAGGAGAAGCTGAATGTGAACAGAGTTTTACTTTAGCGATAGCACAGCTGCTAGCATTGTACAATATTATTACACAAAACATAGATGCTACTCGTTGGTGTGACTAGTGACTGCAATGTGGTTTTACAAGCTGTCAAGTCACATCTTAGAGTTTTGAACTTTGTCTATCACACTGTCAACTTGTGCACAAGATTTTTGTAGTCAAAGGACTGGTCAAGGGAAGCTGCAGATCTAATACAAGCTGCAACTTTTATGTATTAATATATTTCGCTCCATATTGTCCATGTTTGTGCACACATTAAGCAGATCCAAAAGTTTGTCGGAGTTTTGTGAGCCTGGATGTTCAAAGAGTAGAGCATGTTCATGAGAGATCAGGCCTTTGAAAAAATGCTACTGTAAAATTCAAAGAGCATGCTCTTGATTTAAACAAGAATAAACATGCATACACTTAGATAATGCACAAGTTCTTATGGTCTCAGGAAAAATTGAATAGTTTAACTGTATTTACAGAGCTGGCCTGTTTGGTTTAGTGAAAGCCAAGTCTGTCCTGTTTGCTCAGTTAGTGCAGTTTATTTGGGCTGCTGTGACTCCATTAAAAACAAAGTGATCCCACATTAATCATGTCGGAGTACTCCTGTGCAAGACGCCCTGTTTCCATCCTGTCTCTACCTGTTTGTCATTATTTGTAACTTGCTATTCATTTGGAGGAACAATGGTATAATAAATCACTAATCTACTACTAACTACAAATAATCATTTTTTTTCTCTTTTCTTTATGTCACCACATTACAACCGGAACTGCTGTCACTAGAATTTCCACCAAACAATTCAGTCAGTTACTGACTAGGTTTGTTTGCCAGAAGTCTGAAAGAACAAAAACAAGATCAGAAATAAATCTCTTCATTTTTGTGCTTTATGTGGACCAAATGAACCAAACTAAAGGCATGAAAACATTAAAACCCCCTTAGGGGAAAATTAAACTGCTGTTGCTTTCTCTTTTGGTAATATGTCTATGTGGTGTTTTTTTATATGCTAAAGGACACACTATAAGTAAAATACTACCTGACATTGTGTAGCATACAGTGTTTAGGTCTGAGGGAGCTGGTGTGCTTGAGCTGCATGAGTGGGGAGGGGTGAGAAGAGAGCAGTGGAGATTTCCTAGATCTGCACTTTCTAAAATAAGCAACAGTGTAGAGTTACCTCTCAGCCATTTTAAGGCAGGAAGGAATTGTTTTCATGGAGAAAAACTCCTAAACATGTAACACAGATACACAGAGGTGAATTTTTAGGGGTTAAATCAATGACCTGAGAAGGACTTAAAAGTTTCACAAAGAGAGTCTTGACTACAGGTGTACTGTATTGAATTGCAATACAGGTGTTGGTGTGTCCATACTGCAGCACAGGCCGAGTGCTCTCACACTACAGGCACAGTCCTTAGGAAATGTCATGAGTCATGAGCTGATGACAGCACTTCCTTAAACTAACCAGCTGCTCAGTCAGCAGCAGCAGGTTCCTGCGTCCCTTCTTGTTTTTCTCCTGCCTGCTTTCTCTGCACAGCCTTTAAAAAGTAGATGTCTAGTTCAGTTTGGCCCGTTAACTGCAGGCTAATAAAAGTAGATCACGTAAAGTCAAGTGTACAATACCACAGACAGATTTTAAAGCATGGTCTGTTCTAAATTTGAGACAAGAAGACGATCTTTTCCTTAAACCTGAGCGTTTAAAATGATCTACAACCTATTTAAATATGAAAATGGTACTTTGAAAGTATGATACATGTGTGCCTGCTAATCATCAGAGCCACAGAGTTTAGCTGACATGATAATAAGTCTGTGAGTTATGAACTATGGGCATATCTTGCATACAGAGCTGTCTGTGACCTATTTTACCCAGATAACTACTAGGACTGATAGAGAGTGTAAACAAGCAGTCGTGTCTTATCCTACAACACACATGTCTGAAAGATACTTTATTAAGATGCTGTATTCAAAATTCCTAAGCATTTATTCAACTTTCCACATTTTGTCGAATAACAGCAACATTTAAACGTGGCTGCATGTTGCTAATCTCTCATGTCTGTGTTAAACACAATACAAGTCATCTCATTGGTTTGTCTTTATGTTTGTGGTCTTGGACCGCTTCACATGTATGAAACCGTAATTAGCTGTGGCTTTAATAAACACTTTGCAGGTATAAAATGTATGCTACATATTTTCCACTAGTACGGCACTTGAACAACAAATAGAAGAATTATGCTTATACATAACAAGATCTTCTGTATACAACTCTACTGAAACACAAAATAAACAGTCACACAGTGTGGGAGGTGATAAAAATGATGTATGGACACTAATCATGCTGCTCCATCCAAAATTGTGGCAATAATCCACAATTTTGTGGGAAAAAAGAAAGGAGAGTATTAAATTCATGATTTTTCATTATAGATCCTTTAACCAACGGAGGACCCCCAAAGATTGGTTATGGGAATAACACTTAACCTCAGCTGGCAGCCAGAAAGAGTAGAATGACAGTGTGTGTGGTGTTTTCAGGCTACTTACACAGCAGTCAGTCCAATAGATATGCAGGAAGGGAAAGGTGAGAAGAGCCTTGTTGCCCTCCTTCGGGAGGAGCTCCTCTTTAAACTGGACAAAATTAGCTTCAAGGTGGATCATTTTTGGTGCACGGCCGTAAGTCCTGCACGGAGGAGAAAACGGAGATTTACAGGATCAATTACACAGTGTTTTTGAAGAATAGGGTTTGTTTTGCATTGAAACAAAATATGAACACATTCTATCTACTGAATAACCATGCATCATTTAACCTTATAAAGTCTAAAATAGCACGATCACTAAACCTTGAATCTGTCACTGGATTATTAGCTATTTGAGAAGATTGGTTAAAGGAATATCTGGCAAATATCAATCAAATTCATCAACAAGAGGGAACAAGGCTACTGTTTAAGAAGCCATTACTACAAGAATTTCCTTCGGGATTAACAAAGTTCTCTCTTATCATGTAGTACAGACAGGCTTTCATTTCGGGCTGCAGTGTAAGTATTTTTCATGTTCAATGATGATGAGCAGTACAATGTGAACACTAAACAATTAACTGAGAATTCTAACTGAGTTTGAAACAATGCAATTAGCAAAAAAGTGCTAATTTAGTTCTTTTTTATTATTAGTTATTATTACCTTATTTAACTGAACACAGCCACTACTTTTGTGTTAATTGTTTCTATATTCTATTTTAAATCAAAAATGCAATAAATACATGTTGGAAATATTTCATAGCTTTAAATCGCTCTTATTTTAATAGTCATACATGTGATAATGCTTTATCACATTTTAAATTTATGACATTGTGGATATTTAACTGAAGCTCAAGTTTAAAAAAAAAAAAAGCTACATTCCAAGTTAAATTGCAATATCTGTCATAAATGTCGATTTTATTTTTTCCCCAAATCGTTCAACCCTAATATAAGGAGTTAAGCTACAAGGAAAGTTATTCTTTATTAACTTCATGGAGAAGGAAAGAGCTGCTGTGATAACTATCCTCCTTTCAAACTGTGACAGTAAGATGTAGGATGTAAAATAGCTAGATTTTCCTTTACATGCCCATTCCTACCCCTGAGGCTGTGTTCACTCCCAGTGGCTAATCTCACTCTTCAAAAGCTGCCATCATTCTAACACGGCTGGCACAATGACAAACAGTGTATGAACAAACCGATCCTGTTCACGGTCGATAGACTCGTTCTGAACACATAAACACACAAGTGCTTTGCATCTTAAAACTCAGGTAGTTTTCTCAATCATTTTTGTTTGGGCGCTCCTGAAAAAAAGCTTAAATAGAATAAAATATAGACCACGGGATAAAAAAATCCAACAAGGACTTTACTTGCCGTGGCAGCTCATAAAACTCAAGATGGGACAACAACTCCTGCAATATTTCTGCTCAGCTGTCAAATGAAACATCAATACATCGTCCGGAGCAGTGTGTTATCACTGTTTGGATTGTAATGTGGCTTTAAACTTGAGTAAATTATCAGTAAGTCATCCAATAATAGCAGCTTTCCCGTGCCATCAATTAAATGCCTGTATCAGGCCATAATCAGAGCAAGGAAATGGTCTCTTAACCGACTCACATACATCATCTGTTTTTTGTTTTCACACTTCAGATGCTACAGATAAAACCTAAAACAACCGGTTTCTTCTCTTCTGCTTTTGGCAGCACCTGTTAATGTCATAATTTATGTACTTCATGCACTCTCTGCTCCCTCTTGTTATCTTTACTAAGAATGTTTTGTGCCTGAGATGTTTTGTTTTGGATCAGCTAATGAAATGCAAAATCAGTAGGAAGCACTGAATAGAGAAACCTGCAGAAAGGACGTCTACATTTCCTTTATAAATGACCACTCAGTCTTAGTAGACTGTTACGATGTTTTAAGTAATATCTCTGGATGAGCTGAAGCTACCGATGATATTTTTTCCATCATGCATTTAGCGGTTCAGTACTCACCTCCTCCACTCCATTGGCTCCCGGGGAAGTTGTTGTGCCAATGAGGTATAAAGAGACGTGAACAAGCCCTGATCTCCAGCACCTGGGATGTGAAGAGAGGAGGACAAAGAGCGTTTAAAAATTAGGTCAGGCTTGAAAAATTAGTTGCTCAGGGGAAAACTGAAATCTAATATCTACAGACTCTTCTGTTTTCATATATGTGGGCAAAAGATAAGTTACCTTGTTCCAAATCTCCACTTTTGACTACTGAGGTGTTTAGTTCATAGGACATGGGGAATTTTTTGGGCCAAATCTGAAGTGTATTAAAATGCTCATTTGCACTAAATATCAAGACAAGCCCAAAAAAGTAAGGAGGAGGAGTAAACGGGTGAAAAATGAAAATGAAAAACACAGAAAGATGGAAAATTTCAGAACAAAACACAGTGACATCTTGTATAAGAGCCTTTTAAAGAACAAAATGAGGTGAATGGTTAATTCACAAAACAATTAATGCTGTATAATACATATGTTTTCAAGCCACAAGAATTCCAAAAGAAAACACTGAGATGCAATTTTCATTTTGAGGAATGCACTAAAGATGTTCAGGTTTTCCCCGGACAGTCTGTCAGAGTCTGAGTCCTGCAGCACTGTATGCCTCTTTATCGGCTCTCTCAGCTCTGTGGATCTAAATCATGTGTTTCCTCCAACACGTGAATGAGTTTTTCCACTGATTGTAGGCAGCACAATAAAGGCTACAGATTAAAGTAATATATTGGGAGCAACAGGCCCATAGTTAGGACCTTTTCAACTTAAATCACAAAACAATACAATTATAATATTTGTCCTCTAAACTGTGTTACTGATTATTGGACAATTTTTAAAACTTTATTTTTGTCTTTTTGAGACAAACACAATAACAACTTGTAAAATCAAATTCTAAAATTAAGCAAATATAAAATTCTAAAAAATAAAACCATTAAGTGTAACCAAAAAAATCACTGAAAGCATACGAGTCTTTAGACTTTTCTTTAAAATATCAATAGGGGGGAACATTTCATTGAAGAGAAGACCATTACAAAGCAGGGCTGCTGCTGCACAGTCGCCCTTACCCACTCGTCTCAATATCATTAATCTTTTTATATAAAGCAGAACGTATATAGAGCTTTCACAGCTCAGCTCACGTCATATTATTTATATAGCCAAAGTTCAACACCCTCTATCCTTAGACCATGTTCCATCACTGTGTCATACAGTATAATGTGTACCCAAGTGCAGTCTGAGCCATTAGAGCAACACCTATGAAAGACTCAACTGACAGAAAGTATAAAAGACTTGAGTTCAAATGTTGGCAGTAAAAACTATTTCAACCTCAGAAACACAGAAAAAGTGTGTTGCTCCTAGCAGCCACAGCTTTATTCTCAATACTATGGTCTTGGCTATAACAAAGAACGCAATTACAAAAACACTAAAGTGTTGCAAAAACATATGTGTACCAGCAGGTCTTTTCACAGTATATTGCCCTTCATAGAACCGTCTCAGCTACACAAACTTTCAGCCATTCCACACAAACATATGGTCCTTTTCACCCGCTGCCTCGCTGCTCACACCTCACCAGTGCTTAACAAATCCCCCTTCAGATTATGGGACACTGCTCAATAAAGCGAATGCACTGAAAGCACTGCAACAGACTTTGTGTGGCGACTATGACGTAAAGGTGCAGAAATCCAGCTTTAATTTGAGGCTGCTCTCCCAGTCTTCTCTCCCATATGCCCCATATGAGAATCCCCACTCCAGCTCAACCAATAAAGCGTCTTTAATTTCACAGCCAGTGGCCAATTTTAAAAATGTTTGAACTGTCACTCATGGTAGATGTGTGCGATTTGATAAACAGTGGAGGACTTGTTTGAGCTACACTGAAAGTGGGTCATATTCAATGAACTGGGTAAAAAGCCTGTTTTATAAATATCCTGTGAGGGTAAACAACAGGAATACTAGTACTACATTGTTCACTCAGCCAGCATGGATGCAAATATCCTCAAATAACCTGCAAGTTGAAGTCAGCACTTAAATCTCACGATGCCGTCTATTTGAATCTAGTGTCCTGGAGTTGGGCCAACATGACTGCCTGTGCCGGCAATTATGGCCGCATTGTAAATCAATTAGCCTTGCTGCCCAAAGTTAAACACTTGGACAGATGTGTAGGATCATTGGACGTGGAGCTTTCCTGTGTGGCGTACAGTATGATCAAACTATTGCATCAAAAGCTTTATGCAAAATTCAGAATTATTTGAGTAATGTGCATGTACCATCAGTGCAGGGACAAAATACGACCTGATCATTCTTGCAGATCATAGCTGTCAGAATACACTGTAATTAGTTGGTCTTTTCTCTGTGTAATGTTGACATGAACCAGTGATCTGATCTGAAACTGGAAGCAAAATGCAGCATTACGAGTTCATGTCAGTTGATGCACCTGTTTGTGTTGATCAGTGATTTATCTTTTCAGGGTTGTAAAGGTCCAGTACACTTAAAAAAAAAAAAAAAAAAAAGAACTGAACTTTGATTATTCCAAGGCTGCTATCAAACACAACCCTTCAAAGCAAACACAAGTATGATCCCTGTGACTGCATGAGTCAATTTTACACAAGTTCACGTAAAAAAAAAAAAAAACTTGGAGAGCAAAAGGAGCAGAGTGTTGTACACTCACACTCGGAGGCCTTTTTTTCACAACTCTGTAAGGATAAAACCACACTTCATCTGAGTGAGATGTGCTCGATGCACTCTGCAGGTGATTTACATTTAAATCGGTGATCGTACAGTGTCAGCAACACAAACATACAGACAGTAACCCTGAATGTAATGTGAGGTCATTTGTAGCCGAGAAGGGCATCTGTATCCTGCCGCAAATAGCACACACACAGAGATGTGTTTTCTGTGTAGCAAATTTTCATTAAATACCTAACAATACATCCCACTCTCTGAACTAAAGTGCCATGCCAGTTTCATTTATTTTTCTATCTCAGCCCTTGTTTGTGTCTGTTGTGTATTTCGCATCAATAATAACTCTCAAAAATAAGCCACACTTGGCATTTTTTTACCAATCTGACAAACCTGCATCACATTTTAAAAATATAACTTTGAAAAGATTGCCATTCCTTAACAGAAGACATACTTATTAACTTGTTTGGTTGCCAACGAGCGGTGCGACAATTAAATGATTAGTCGTCAATTATTAAATTATGGTCAACTATGTTGTTGAAAAGTTAATCACTCAAAAATCAAGCTTCCTGTAATTCAGTACTCTCTGGGTTCTTTACCCCTCTGAGAATCTGAGAAATCTCCCACAATTTCCCTGAGGTTTGCACGGAAGGATCAATATAGTTTTTTATTCTTCTCTTCTAAAATATCGGTGTGGACAAAATAAGGCACTGAAGACCATAATCTTAGCCTCTGGAAAACACTTATCAACAATTTTCACCATTTTCTAACATATCATCGACCAATAATATAGACAAATAGACAAAATAATCAAACAATGCAAATAATTATTAGTTGCTGCTCCACGCTTCACAAACACACATACAATAACCCTGAGTGTAAGTGGATGTCATTCACATTAGAGAAGGGCATCTAATGTGTTTTTCCTGTAATTATCAGCTTTATAGCTCAAAATTTGCATTAATAAGCATGCCTTTATTGTTATGTAAAAATATATAATTTTAGCCATTCATTGAAGGATAGCTGTTGTTGCCATCTTTGCTTTGAGAAACGTACTGAAATTGTAGAGCATGTTTTCAGACTTTTGAGGAGTGGGGATGTATGTTGCAAAACCTCCAGGATTTTCACGTAATTATTTCTGTCCAGGTTTTACATTTCTGAATCTCCTCATCACTGTAGAAGTCAAGCGAGATTCCAGAGGCACGCTGAGGTAGGACACCTGATAATGCAGGTGAATCCCACGATAGGTTCCCTGTCATTTAGATTTTGAATCTATCCCCAAATCCCTACTGTACGATTTCCTTTCAGATTCAGACTTCCCAGAGCGTCTGTCTGCTCGTGTACAGGGCCACGGGACTAAAAATGGAGCAGCCTGCGGTGGGAGATGAGACTGTCACCCACCACCGCCGACAGCTCCTAAAATAACCCCTACAAAAGACGCTTCAATAGGACTCCGAGGGATTTATGAATGGAAAACTGACCCCAGCTCCCCAACATCATGTCTACTCTACAGCCTGAACTGCTACCAGAGGGAACTGTGTCTGTGCAGTAGGGAACAGGATGATATCCTTCCCAAAACTGCAGCAACTAGCCGTGACGTTATATCGTTAGCTAGGCCTGTTAATCAATGTAGCTGCAAGCTAGCTGAGACAAATACCGTTTTCCAGGAGACCATTTAGCACGGACAGCGGTGTCGCATGCACGTATGAAAATATTACAGTCCTCACACGTAGAAATAAAGCCCCCAGTGGCAGCACACACACACACACACAAGCAGCGTCTCCAAGCTGGTTAATATGAGGGTGACAGCTAGCTTAGCTTCAACGAGCTAATGAATGCAGCTAGCAGGCTAACTGTCAAGAGCAGAAAAAAATCAGACTGGACGTCTTTTAACAAACACTTACATGTTACAATCGGCTTGTTTTCCATGGTATAGATGATTGGCTTTTCCTCTTGACACTCCATATGTGTTAGCGGCGGTACTCCATGAAAATGACATCCAAACAGAGCTGTATTATTAGTAAGTGCTTATGTGTGCAGTTGTGTTGTATCGATGGGGCCTGTGTCCCCGCTGCTCTTCCGGGAAGTGCGTAACCTGTGCGTCATTAAAGGGCCAAGACGGGCTTTTTTATGGAAGCAAAAAATGACAGGTGAGTCAAAAAAGCGGCAACTTGTGCTTGTAATGTAACTAAAAAC